>NW_015509632.1:10544-11259 GCF_001515645.1 Sinocyclocheilus grahami
AGCCGAGAAGGTGGAGTTCCACTGGGGCCAGAGCAATGGTTCCGACGGCTCCGAGCACAGCATCAATGGCAGGAGATTCCCTGTGGAGGTAAGCCCCAACTAATCTCTCTCCAATGTCTGTTCCTATCTAAACAACCCAGCTCTGCAAACTCCCAACTCTGGCCTACTTGCTTTATTTTGCGGGCTATGCTGCTTTGCAATTACACTCTTACTTGGGACTTTGTCTCAAGAACATTGAAGCAATGTTTTAACAACACTATACATTTCAAATTGCCCAAGATTTGTGGTGCTTTGAGGGTATGTTGCCTTTGGACTTCAACTATAGAGAGTCTATAGTAGTTTGAAAAGAATCTAATTTCATGGTTCTGAAACACCATGTGGTGTAACCAACAAGAAGTAAAAACATATTTTCCTTATACCTTGAGTACATGCACGTCTTAAATGCACAGTAAATATATGTCAAATATATGTTAATATATAAATATATTTTTCAAGGTAAAAGATATTTTGAGTCACACGACATGGTATTTTACCATCTTTGTCATAAAAGGGTTAAACTAGCTGATATTTTAAGACAATTCTTGTATTGATCTTGACATGTCATAGTCATAGACATGGTTTCCTGTTTCTCCATATTAGTCGCATCACATGACAAATGTTTTTCAAATATGATTAAGCAGTGAAGAAGCTTTGTTCATATATTTAATATAAAAAA
>NW_015509632.1:11384-12226 GCF_001515645.1 Sinocyclocheilus grahami
GTACTAGAGAGTTTAATGGACTCTTAAAATATCCTTGTCTTGTTTGCTTGTCTCATTTTGTCTGCTCAAGTAAAATTGCCTGTGCTTACTTAAGTTTTATTGTGTATACGATGACAAGGGTCTCTACTGTGTGACATTGATGACTGATAGTTCCACACAGTGTTGGGAAAGCTGCTTTCAAACTGTAATATGCTGTAATGCTAATTGTTGGACAAAATACCGTGTTACTGGAAACTACATTTTTTTGTAAGCAGCTGGTGTAATGTTATGCTAATCAAAAAATTGTTAGTTAGTAGCGTTGCCTTTAAAGTGTTAAACTCTGGTGAATTTGGAAGCAACAGTTTTAAAATTTTTGATTACTGTTGTGCAGCATCTGTACCTTAAAGTTAACATGTAATGCTGGGCTAGATCATGTAACAGTCCAGTTTCTTGGAGCCAGAAAAAAGACATAGAGGCCATGAATTAAGAATTTGTTCTCATGACTTATTAATCTGTTCCTTTATTTTAGTTGAATCGTGGCCACATTTAACTAAATCGTTCCATTGTCTATGATTTAACAAAACTAAAATGAGGAAATGAATTGGCAGAATGTGGTCAAATTTTTGAGAAATTAAAACAAGGCAACAAATTATTAAAATGTGCGAACGATACCGGAATTAATTAATACAGTCTGACCATGATTTGACTAAAACAAGGGAACAAATTGATCTAATTAATCAAATCTTTATAGAAATCTGAGGTTCCATCTGAGGTTCTGAAGAAAAAAAATTACGGATTTATTAGCAAAAATTTACTGGGGCAGAGCAGAATTGTATTGGGTCTCCTGTGAAAAGAATCTTGCG
>NW_015509632.1:13699-14540 GCF_001515645.1 Sinocyclocheilus grahami
ACCCCCGCCAAATTAAACTTAAGAAATTCATGAGATCTTGGAACCTTGAAGAAACATTTGCATTGATCAAGGATTTGCTGGCAGGCGAGGCCTAGTTTTCACATGTTGCCGTTCCAAAGTCCTGCTGGCTTAGCCGTCTAATTCCTGCCTGTTTGTTAAAGCTCATGAAGCTCAGAGCTGGAATAACTCATGAAACCGATGCTCCCTCTCATGTCGGATTACGTCAAAGAAATCAACAAAAGACCAAGCAACTTAAAGAGGGGTCGAGGGAAATACAGAGACCGTCGTTGTTTTTTCCCAGGCTTGAGAATGTGCTTTTGTGCGAAAGTGTGTCCTGCCGTCTTACTTTTGCCCCTGGCACCTCCGAATCACTCCACGTTGCTGTGGTGACAGATTCAGACTGCCACCAGTTGATTGCTTCAATATCTCAGCGGTTGGACACTAGCCTGTTTCGGTAAGATTACAAGCGAGGTTTCAGAGGAGCTGTTTTAAATAGGACACAAATCTCTTGTGGCAAGTGGCAAGTTAAAAAAATCACTCTGAAATTCAATCAGAAAAGGAAATCTGTCCAACAAAGGCTGTGCTATTTAAGGTCGCACTCATTAATTAAAGTCCGGTCCTGGTGCGAAAGACCAATTTGTGAATCTAAATGCTCTTGGATGGAAGAGCTTTCACTATGGGTTGCCTCTTTTTTTATGGCTCGGGTTTTATGGACTAACAAAAGGAATCAAAAAAAGCAATTTGAAACGGTGTGAGGGGGAAATGTCTTCTCTCAGCCAAATTACTGCTTCATTTGAGACCTGGCCTTCTGAGGACAACAGCAACAGCAGAAAGAAAGTGC
>NW_015509633.1:0-826 GCF_001515645.1 Sinocyclocheilus grahami
GTACTTTGGCTCTATGTTGAATTTCTGAATAATTTAAGGCTTGAGCCTTTTATTTTTCTTCATGATTAAAAAGTAACAACACAGAAGGTGGTAGCAAGTCTTGGGCGGCATTGAAAGAACTGCCAGGTAGCCTGGACCAAATATGCTGATCTTTTGTAAGTACTGCAGAAATCAATTAATTAAATATTATTACCTGGGGAAACAATCATGCTTGGTAAGTCAGTGATGTAATAGCGTAGTACAGTGCATGTGAACCGCAGCTCTGTTTCAGGCTTCCATGATTTGCAATCAAATGGGTCTTGGTTAAGCTGAAAAGATTTGCACACAGGCCCTGCAAAACACCACAGGATAATCCACAACCCTGAGGTCACCTCTTAAAAAAATCATTATAATCGCAACAAAGCCTGTGTGTTAATCGGCAGGCGAATGGATTGCCGATCGCTGCAGGTTTCTCCAGTAATTCATAATTAAAGTTAAAAAAGCTCCAGTGTACGACTGCTTTTGGATCACATGAAGGTCAAGAGCAGAGTCTGAGCTTTGCAGAGAATCCAAGTGCGCATGGCTGATGCTTTTGACAGCAGCTGTGAGATGTGTTTCATAATGGAAATATGATGACAGGGTTGTCAGGCTTTGAAAAAAGCCTCAGACAGTTTAACAACCTGGATCCCGTCCTTTATGGAAATGCACACCCTTGATGTGGGGCTCTTAAAGGAATATTCCTGGTTCAACAGAAGTTAAGCTCAACTGACAGCATTTTGATGCATTTTGATTTGACCCTCCTTTTCTTTTAAAAAGAAAGCTAGCTAATGGAGCCAATTTGTAAACA
>NW_015509633.1:4636-9804 GCF_001515645.1 Sinocyclocheilus grahami
ATGAATCCAGATGTGGCCAATGTGTCTGGAGCCCCGAGGTCACAGCTCCAATGTAATAGTGGTCCCTCCAAAATAGGGCTGCACGATAAATCACATGCGATATTTAATGCGCATCTTGTCAGTAAAGCCAGTTCTGTAATCAGCGGTAAATCCAAATTCATATATGATCGTGGTTTTGCGCAGCTTGTCAGTGAACAACGGCTCTGTGTAGTAAATGCTGCTCCATGTGAAAGCATGCAGGTGATGGAGATTTACCGCTGATTACAGAACTGGCTTTACCGACAAGATGCGCATTAAATATCGCATGCGATTTATCGTGCAGCCCTACTCCAAAACCCTATCTAGAAATGCAGTGATTGATTACAGTTTCAAATGTGAAGTACAGTATAATACACTGAACCTTTACGGAGCATGCTGTGAAGCTGAGAAGGTCCCAGATAGGACCACAGATATAAACCACAATACTGGGCACATTAAAACATTAATCACTAAAATAGAGTGTGACAATACTTCTGCAGATATGAATCATTGCATTTCGTTTTGCTGATATCAATCACTGTATTTCACTGCCATTATTAAGCGTTGCATTTCATTTAACTGTTATCGACCATTATTTAAATTGGCCAATATCAATCACTGTTTTAATTTCACCTAATTACTCTACCGACATTAAGAAGCTCATATGAGAGAGTTCTGGGTGACTGCGTGAAATGAATGGAGCAGACTGGGATAAAACAGACAATGTGGGAGTCGTGAGTGGGTAGAACTCAGCCGGAAAAGCCTTGGCAAGGACTGGAATTGAATTTGTCTCTGCGTATCGGCACATTTTTGATTCTCTGCAACTTTTATTTCAGGAGAGAGAACGTAGGATGTGTGGTTGCTATCAGATCAGATTGAAGGAAAGGAAAAAAACAGAGAGGGGCACTGTGGAAAGCAGAGCAAAACGTTTGATATTGACCTGTTCTTGTTTTTTCTGCGAGATGAAATGAGACAGCTGGTGTACGCTGTGCTTGCTGTCAGTTGGACAGCTTTCTTCTCCACCCCATTTGCTTTGGACAGTGTTCAAATCAGTAGCATCTGATTCCACATTCTCATTGATCAGCCACCGCCAGACATAAAAGTGGGATACAAAGGGAAGTATGCTTGGCAGCGTCCCACTCAGCCAGAGCTCGGAGCCATTTAGTGGACTGCAAATCAGACAAGGTGAAGCTGGACCGTGACCCCTGAGATCTGGCCCCAATCACTGAAAGCAAATGGGTGATGTGTGATAAAACTAGACTGAAATATAAAAACAGATCTCGCTGATTTAGACCAATAGATGCGGAGAACATAGCCAGAGCAAAGAGAAAATTCTTAAAAAGGCATGAAAAATTTCAGCCTCTGCATTTTTCACATAATTGTTATACATTTATACAAGCATACATTAGTATGACACTCAAGCAGCATGTTATAATCGCAACGGTCCAGTGAACAGAATGCTTTGGCATGAATGTAAAAAGAAGCATGGCAAACAATAGGGACCCTTTCATCTATTATTTCCAAATGAGACGCATCTGATTATCTGCCTGCGTAAACATAAACAACATCCACATTCCACAAATCCACATTTCCTGCACTTGTTATACATCTGTGGCCATTGTGAAGCGATGTGTATGTGGTCAAAGCTTTGCCAAAGATTTGGAATTAATTTGGTAAGCAAGCAATAAAGCTTGAGCTCAGCCAGTTTAAGGGAATTAGTGTTAAATAGTCATTACCAAATCAGATACACATAATATAAAATATTACAACTTATGCACAAACAAACACACAAAATGTAGTCAGGATGTGTAAGTCACGTCGTGAATATGCAGTAGAACATGGAATGAATAACTAATGCATAACAAAAATCACAATATTGTATTACAATAGAGTACTTATTTTAATGTTATTTCAGCTCAAGTTTGAGAACAAGGACAGTTTTTTTTTTTAAATATTCAAATGTTGTTAATACACGTTTAAGATAATATTTTGTACTTTCTCATTTAAATATAACTAGCACAGTAACTTTCAAAAGTTTTTTTTACTTCTTTTTAATACTTTTATTCAAAGTACAAAGCCTTGGAGAAAATGGTGTTTATTCAGCTACAGTCTTTCCTTAGTGCAAATCAGATTTTTGAAACTCTCCAGTCTGGTTTTAAGCCTCTGCAAAGCACGGTCTGCTTTATTACGGGTCTTTAATGATACTTTGTTAGCGACTGACTCTGGAGACTGTTATCCTAATCCTGTTAGACTTAACCTCGGCTTTTGATACAGTTGATCATAAAATTCTTCAATCTCGACTAGAATATTTTCTGGGCATCCAGGGAACTGTTCTTAGCTGGTTCAAATCATATTTAACAAATAGAAGTTTCTCTGTCAGATTAGGTAATTTTTCTTTGTCGCCTGCTAAACTTTCCTGTGGAGTGCCACAAGGTTCTATTCTTGCACCTATTCTTTTTTCTTTGTATTTACTTCCTTTGGGCTCTATTTTCAGAAAGCATAGTGTATTATTTCACTGCTATGCAGATGATACCCAAATTTATTTACCTCTGAAACGAAATAAACAAGCTGCTCTGGAATCTCTTTTTGCATGCCTTGATGAAGTGAAAACGTGGTTTTCTCAAAATGTCTTATTTTGAATCCTTGTGTCGCGGCTGACACAGAAGAGCGTACGCTGCTTGTATTCAGTGGATATTCTCCAAAATGGTGCTACGGTGATGCGGAGAGACACAGAGGAGACAAATTGTTGAATAAAGTCATTATTTTTGTTTTCTTAGCATACAAAAAGTATTCTCGTCGCTTCATAAAATTCAGATTGAACCACTGATGGCAGATGGACTATTCTGACGATGTCGTTCATACTTTTCTGGACCTTGACAGTGTAATTTACTTGGCAGTCAATGGGACAGTCACAAGATATCCAAAATATCTTAAATTGTGTTCCGAAGACGAACAAAGCTTTTACGGGTTTGGAATGACATGGGGTAAGTGATTAATGACAGAATTTTCATTTTGGGGTGGAGTATCCCTTTAAGCAGCACAACTGTTTTCAATATTGATAATAATAATACATTTGATTGAGCACCAAATCAGCATATTACAATAGTTTCTGGACTGGAGTAATGATGCTGAAAAATCAGCTTGGCTTTCACAGGAGCAAATTACATTTTAAAATGGATACATTTATTTTATCATCAAATAAATGCAGCCTTGCGGAGCATAAGTCTTCTTTCAAAAACATTATATAATTTTTACTGACCCCAAACCTTTAAGCAGTAGTGTAAAATAACACAAAAATAAATCATAATAAACTTTATTAAATTAGATTCCATCTTAATAAAATGACACAAATTAATGAACATGATATGAGAAAATATTATACTAGAGTATTAGACCTATTCTACATTTTCAGTATATTTTTAGACAAAAAATATGACTGGAAAAGAAAAAATAAAACTGTAAAAATGATCACTGGTCTGGGTTGTTCACCTGGAGAGTGGAGACTCACACTCACAAGGGGTGGAAGGTCATGCTTGTGATTCTGATAGAGATCTTTCATTCAGTTAGAACCTCTTATTTTTACAAGATCCCAATTAGAAAGAGGCCCAATTACAGCATGCACTCTCCTCACCTATTCGGCTATTGAACGGACCATGCAAACTAAAGCCTACTGATTGCCAAGCAGTTTTGGTTTTGTTGGCCTTATAACATCATTGGATACATTAGAGGAAGCAGTTAACCCGTCTCCAAAACCCTCGACTAATTAAGTCCCTTGTTATTGTCCTGCATCTACACAGGTACACCATGCTCTAAAGTCCAGCTTCAGATGCTTTGTGCAAAAAGGGTCAAACAGAATAACCAGAGCCAAAGGCTACAGTTTCGGCAGTTGATAAATTGGAGAGGAAGGGAATTATTGATGTGCAACTCTACTGAAATGCTGCTGGCTCAGCAAAGCTCAAGCATCTCATTCATTTTGGTGGTGAGGGAATGTGTGTTGTAGCAGCAGATTACGCCAGTTGTGTTTGACAAATACATTAGGCTGGATGGATCAGCAAACAAAATATGATCCCTGCAGTCCTTTTAAAAGCCTCTAGCTCATTTATTGCCATTACCCTGGAGGTAAATGGTACAGAAAATGGGTATTTTCAAAAAGGAAACCATTAAAGGAAAAGTGAAAGCTTCCTTTACAGCATATACATATATGCAATCTCAAATGACCCATTGACAATCAATAAAAGACTGATAACAGCCTCCTGTTTTTTGATTTTGGAAAATTAACACGCCAATGACTAAACATTTCTCAGCATTGAGCAAATTCATTCATTTCATGCCTCATTTTGATCAATATTCATATATTTACTATAAACATTAAAAAAAATCAATAACAGTATGTCCTCTATTTAAGGTTACCACAAAAAATATAAAAATAAAAATCATCAGTGCCTTTTTAAGATCTATGAACAGGACCCTGTCAGAAAATACACACGCACCACAATAACAATGTTTCGAAAGATGAAATGTTATATTATAAACATTTATATTGCATAGCTTAACATAATACACTATCGTTCAAACGTTTGGAGTCAGTAAGACTTTTTTTATGAAATAAGTCTCTTTTGCTAATCAAGGCTAAATTTTATTTGATCAAAAATACAGTATATATTGTGAAAGGAGCAATATTGTGAAATATTACAATTTCAAATTTAATTTATTCTTGTGATGGTAAAGCCAGATTTTTTTCACATCCCTCATTTTCACAGAAGAATGTGGGCTGTATAGAGTTTCATACATAAAAATATATGAACATTATAAATGGAAATAACACATGAAAAAATACAATATTTTATATCCAGGGCATATCTTGGTTTATTCCGCATTTCACTGGTGAAGTATCTACAGTGTCTGAACAAGACACAGTTCCCTTTTCATCAAATAACTAATTTTGTTTGTCTTGGTTAGTCATAATTTTACTCCCTTATGACCTGTCACCATTGGTAAGCCATGAAAACTTGAAAAATGAAAAGAAATGGACTGATCAGGGACATTAAACAACAATTTCAACCTACTGCACACTGTTAACAAATCATATGATATATGAGGAAGAAAACAGCAGCAGGAAGGCGCCCTAACTTCTCCCTGCCTGACATCCA
>NW_015509633.1:10586-11557 GCF_001515645.1 Sinocyclocheilus grahami
ACACTCCTTCAGGATGTGAACCCAGGACATCTGCCTTCAGCTTGCTTTTGTATCTATTGTGCTATATGCATCAACATTAATTTTAGTTTTTATTCGTAACTGATCACTTATTGCATTGCATCTTATTACCCCCCACCCATTTATGCCAAGCAATGGTTCAGTTGCACAGCAAAGGCCAGCCTCAAGGTCAGATAGATGGGTAAAAACCTAACTTGTGAAGTTCTGAAAAGAGTCATGGAAGACATGGCAACATTCATTAAAAAGGAATTAAGATGAATAGCCACTGTAAGGCACTGCCATCAGAAAGTAATTTCTTTTCAGCACAGTACGACCAGAGATAGTGACAGGCCATTACAAGTTTAGTGCCTGGCGCTGATGTCCTACGGGAGGACACAGAACAAAAGAGACAGAGGCAAAAAGTAATGTGAGAGCTGAGAGAAGAAGAAAGGAGAAGGCAGTCAAGAGTAGTAAACAGAGTATTAGGAAGAGCGTAACAGGGAAACGAGTGAATATTCTCAAGACCTGGTGATGGATGGCTTTGTCAGCCACGGTTATTTTCGGGCCTCTGTTGATCGCTTCATTATTAAGGTTTGGATGCACAAGCATGAAGTTACATTTTCGGCCCATTAGCCTCTTTGAGAGGACCATTAACCCTGACCACTTTAATGTAATCTAAGGAAAACTGACCTTGCAAAAAAGGAAAAAGGAGAGCAAGAAAGACCTGTGGTGATCCTGAATGGTATGCAGGGATTCATGATAATTTTGTTTTGCCGTCTTATCTCTTATGGTGTAGTAAATTATTACAGTCACTCAGGAACCATGGCTATGATCGGAGTATAGGATTTGTTAATATGCATGGAGCCAGACCCTTATCTATACGTTCTCTAAAACAGAGGTCCCCAACCACCGGGTCGCGACCTACTACTGGGCCGTGGAAGAATTGCTACCAGGTCGCAAGAACGTTCTGGGAA
>NW_015509633.1:11932-14540 GCF_001515645.1 Sinocyclocheilus grahami
ACTAAGTTGCGTATATGTACACATAAAATTAGCTTATGTCAAAAATGCTTCACAACATTGTCATTGTACTTTAAATATTTTTTTCTATCCGAAAAAATAATCAGATCTGTGACTCAAAAAACAAAACAAAAAACACAATATAATGTGTTGAATAACCCCCCCGCGTCCAGCAAGAACATTTTCTAAACGTAACCGGTTTGTGGTGTAAAAAAGGTTGGAGACCCCTGCTCTAAAAAAAATAAAGAATACACTGATGAGGGAAAGTCCTTTATTATCAGTGCTTGCTGTTTGCAACCTTCCACAGTCTAGAAATGGTTATATATATATATATATACACACACACAAAAATTTTTTTTTTTTTTTTTAAGAAATCTCTTAAGGCTGCAGTTATTCAAATAGAAAAATACAGTAAAGACGGTCATTTTTACAATTTAAAATAACTGTCTATTTTAATATATTTTAACATGTAATTTATTCCTGCCATGGCAAAGCTGAATATTCAGCAGCCATTAATCAAGTCTTCTGTCTCACATTTCTTATTATCATCAATACCAGTCAGTAGCCACATCTGAAATCACTCCCTATTCCTTATATAGTGCACTACAGTTTTGTGCATTAAGCTATGCAAACTGCAGTTTAGGATATTAGGCCTTATTCTTCATTGTCATGCATCCCTATAATCTCCAAATCAGAGTACTTTCCAGATCATTAGCCCCTAAGAACATTAGTGAAGCTTTGATTGGTGTTCAAAACTAATTGAATTTACATGTTTGACATAAATTTGACTTACGATCCCCCATCAACTTTTTCCAAACCTGATGATCCACACAGAGAGTTCTCACTGTCCACAGCATGACATTCACATATCCTTCCACTATGATTATTATCACACTGACGACAAGGATGATGCCAGCTGGTTATGAAAGGTTATCATCTAACGTTTAAACCAGTTAGCGACGTCCTGGTGTGAATCAGTGACAAATAGGTGGCATGTGATTTGTTTCCTAAAGTAATAAAGTAATCACTCTGCAGCCAGTCTGCCCCGTGGGTCCCAGTACTGCTGCAGGAAAGGCTCAGTGAATCTATCTGCCTGGATTAACATGCTCAGATAAGGCTTGAGTTGACAGGAAAGCCAACTAAAGCTTTACCATCCCTTATGAAAACCTGAATCTATGCACTCAGTGGTTCAATGAGTTGTGAAAAACAAAGTCAATATTATCCCATGAAACACTGTATAAAAATGACTGTGAATTTAATGGTAAAAAACTGTAAAAATGCTACAGTTAAAACCTGTTAAATGGTTAACGGTAAATTCCCCTACTATATACGGTGAAAAACTGTATTGGACATTACATGTATTGGACATTAATTTTACAGTAGTATACCGTTTTTGGAAGTGAAAAAGACAGTATAATTTACAGTGAATAACCGTAAATTGACATTCCCAGAATTCCCTGCGTTACACTTCAAATTTAATGTTTTTTTGTTGAAATAACTATGTTTCTTCTTAGTTTTTTCTTATCAGTTTTGTATATTAGGGTTGTGTGTTACAGTACTTCAATAGGTTGGTATATTAACATTATATCACTTAATTAAATTACGGTATTTAACTGTAAATTTAAGTTAAAACCATAAAACGTTGCTACCGTATTTTTTTTATGGTAAAATTCCAGCAACCACAGCTGCCGGGTTTTTTACGAAAATGTTATAGTATCTTTTTTACAGTGATACTGCAAGTTAAAGCTGGTGGTCAGAGATGCATTTATTCAGCACAGAAGGTCATTATTTGTATAAACAGCGATGATATTTAGGATAGTTGAAATAAAAATTAAAATATTATATTTATATATTTTATATTCATATATACTGTAACATTCATATTTCAGTATTTTTATACAGTATCAGCATGACTTCTGAAATATCATGTGACACTGATGACTGAAGTAATGGCTGCTGAAATCCAGCTTAAATATATAATTAGTATTATACATTTATTAAAATCGAAAATACTTATTTTAAAATGTAAATATTTAACAATATTGCTGTTTTTACTGTATTTGTGATCAAATAACTGCAGCCTTGGTGAGCATAACAGACTTCTTTGAAAAACCTTAATTATTAAACCTTATTCTTAATTATTCCAAACTTCTGACACATTCTCTCTCTCTCTCTCTCTCTCTCTCTCTCTCTCTCTCACACACACACACACACACACACACACACACAATTGCTAATTATATATATGTATAATATAATAATGATAATTGTTATAATTATTATTCAAGACAAGAAACATTGTTCACCAAAATTTAAAGTCCACAAAAATTCTGCGTAAATAGAAAATAATTTTTGTACAAAATTACACATTTTGTGTCCTAAGATTGCAGTTGAGTTCAAAGACTGTTATTATGTTGAACAGAAAAGCTAAGGTAAGCAGAGACAAACATAATAACAGTGGAGGATGACACATACAGTTCATTTAAATCAACAAATACAAAATTTTTGGTGCCCTAAAACATTACATCATGTTATTATAACTTAACTTTACAAATTGCATATTCACAAGCTCTCTTCACTCCTCCACAGTTTGGCTGGCTCTACGCTGTAA
>NW_015509634.1:0-279 GCF_001515645.1 Sinocyclocheilus grahami
TCGTGAAACTTTGAAACCTGTGAATCATTTGTTTTAAACCAGCGATCAAGCATGTATTAAACTGCCAAAATCGCATGATTTAGTAAACAGTAGACGAGGCTTCATTACGTTTATTACAAGGCTTCAGTAAACAACGTTTCATTGCAAAATTTCAATGATTTGCTGCTAGAGAGCGATCTCCGGACCCATGAACTAGTCTCTATATTAGAGATGCACCGATTGCAATTTTCTTGGCCGATTTTTTTGTTAGTGTGATCTGCCGATACCGATTTTTGCCGA
>NW_015509634.1:4508-6019 GCF_001515645.1 Sinocyclocheilus grahami
ATGTGGAAATCTGCTGGTGGCTTCCCAGATGAGGATATGGAACAGATTATTTCAATATACAAATTATTTGTGACCACAATGAACACCAAAACTCCTTTCAGAAACAGAAAATAACTCCACCATCATGTTGAATTCTGACTTTACTAGTCTGTTAATGCAGAGGGAGGATAAAAATAGGACAGAAACCTCCCAGCCAGTCAAGGACCCTTCAATCATTAAACCTAATCTACAAAATGTGCCAATATGTCTGATCAGAGTTCATGGCAAACAAACATGCGGTATCTTCTCTCACTGCATTTCTGAAGACAAACATCATCCATCCAAAAAGCCGATGCATTTAATCAATAACTCAGAAGCACTTGGGTGCCTTCAGCAGAACATGCTGCCCTTCCTCTTGTACTCTTGCTAACAGACCGTTGCATAAGCTTATCGAAACTGAACAGTTCACAAAGTATTAATGCATCACATTTTCGAAAACCAACGCATAATGCATGCACATCTGCTCAGAAATATTCATGTTAATGTGTACTGTTATCATGCACGTCTGAAAACACGACTCATCAAGACCCCCCCGCAATAAAAAAACTGCATTTTATCATCATGATTTCATCCTAAATCAACGACAGTGCGTGTAAACACGAATTGAAGTGTAAATGTGCATAAAGTGTGACGCCTGGAGGAGGGACGCAATTACAGAGCGTTAAACGGTGTAGCTCACTAACTAACCTTGTTTGGAATCCATGTCGCTCATCTGCGATCAGACAGCCAGGGCCAAGAACAGGCGAGGAGCACGCAGAACCAATGACAAACGGCAGTTCCGGTCAAATGTGAGGATTTCAAAACAAAAGTCCCTGCGTAATCCAGCACATTTCAGATCAAGAAAAGCACTGAGCAGATCCGATACAAAATAAAAGTCCACAAAATATCAGTGACCGTGCGTGCATCTCAGGAAAACAGCAACAAACACGTTTGGCCAGCTGACCTTTTTTTAAACTAAAAATGTATTCATTTATTTTTATTTATTTTATGTCCAACACAGATTGCTAGACAGCCATCAGTTGGCCTTATTTTTTTAATGCTTTTGAAAAAAAAAAAAGTAATATTGTTTAGTATTGTTAGAATTTAAAATACCGGTTATCTATTTCTATATATTTTAAAATGTAATTTATTCCTGTGATGGCCATGCAAAATTTTCAGCATTATTACTGCAGTCTGTCACATGGTATTTTTGAAATCATTATAATATGCTGATTTGGTGCTCAAGAAATATTTCTTATCGTCAATGATGAAAAAAAAAAGTTGTGCTACTTAATATTTTTGTAGACATTTTGATTGTTTTTTCCCCCAGGATTCAGTGATGAATAGAAAGTTCAAAAGAACATTTATTTGAAGTAAAACGTGACACCTTGTCTTTGTCACGTTTGAACCGTTTAATGTGTTCCAGAAAAAAATAATAATAATTTATTTATATATATATATATATATATATATATATAATAAATAAATAAATC
>NW_015509634.1:13969-14539 GCF_001515645.1 Sinocyclocheilus grahami
CTGATCTCACCATCATCCAGTCTGTCTGGAATGACATGAAGAAACCTGCCTGCAAAGCTACCTGAAAAATATGCACAAGTGTACCAAGGACAAAATCTGTTTTGAATACAAAGGGTGATCACACCAAAATGTGACTTAATTTAGTTAATAGAAGTTAATTGATAAATAACATCCATTTATGACATTATTTTTGAAAGCATCCTCACTTTACAGCATTTTTACACAAGTGGCTAAAACTTTTCACAGTACTGTAGCTTTGCAGGTTTCTTGAAGCGTCTTAGTCTGTCTCAGTTTTTTTTCTGATTCTACATGTCACTCTATATATAAATAACAGCAAATGGGTTTAGAACAACATAAGTTTGAATAAATACTTGCAGATATTTTTGGGGGGTGCAAACTATCCTTTAAAGTGCTTAAATATTCAAATGAGTGTTTAATTAAATTAATTTTCCACCAAAGTTTAATGGAATAGTTCACCTAAAATTTAAAATGTGTGGAAATTTAGCATTGCATCACTTAGGATAATCACCAATGGATCCCCTGCAGTGAATGGGTGCCATCAGAATGAGA
>NW_015509634.1:24729-25676 GCF_001515645.1 Sinocyclocheilus grahami
ACTGAAGACTGGAGTAACGATGCTGAAAATTCAGCTTTGCATCAGGAATAAATTACATTTAAAATATTTTAGAATAACAGTTGTTTTAAATAGTAATAATATTTCACAATATTACTGTATTTTTCAAAAACATTTAAAAATCGTACTGATTTAAAACTTTTGACCAGTAGTGTATAACACAAAATGCTACAAAAATGTAGAATATGGCTCTCTAAGAAGTTTATAAGACACCTCTGATTCCACCTCCAGGATCTCCTCGCCAGCAGAGGGAAGATCTTTCCAGCCCACGATCTCCACAGGGATGCTGGGTCCGGCCTCACTCACGGCCTGATTATACTCATCAAACATGAAGCGCACTTTAGCCCAGCACTTTCCTGCCACCAGCGTACAGCCCTTCCTCAGAGTGCCGCGCTGGATGATGGCTGTGGTAACCGGCCTGTGGAAACACCACATCTGTTGGGAAACCTCGTCTGATATAATATAACGTGCAGTTCTTAGGAATCTCTGACACTGTAGGGATGTCTCGTTTACACTCACCCTTTGCCTTTGTCTGAGCGGCTCTCGATGACCGTCCCCTCCACCAGGCCTGTGGGGTCGCCCTTCAGCTCCAGGACCTCTGCCAGCGTCACCGTGGCTTCAGCCAGCTCTAATAAATTGTCCCCCTGCAGAGAAATGACACGCTAATAGCTGCCATATTCACATATAATAATTCCAATGTCATGTGGTGCGGTACCAGTCACAAAAGAGTGAACAAATATTAACACTGACAAACCCCTGTCACTCTGTAAACAAGAAGACAAAATTATTCGGACATCTAACACCATGCCAAAAAAATGTTTTGTGTTAGATGCTAAAATATATAAAAAAGTGGCAATTATTTTAAAGAAATAAAGCTTCAATTGAAATTTTTCAAAAGCAAAGAATTATTAATATTATTACTGCCTCTG
>NW_015509635.1:0-250 GCF_001515645.1 Sinocyclocheilus grahami
TTTTTTTTTATGCAAACCAATGAAATGGCATTTCCCCAGCTTACAAAAACTTTTTTTTACAAGAACATTTTTCTAATGTTCCCATGATCTAAAAACTTTTTTTTTTCTTGGTAATGTGATAGTTAGAGAACACATTAATGGAATGTTTTTTCTATTTTATAATTTTGCAAACATCATGGAAACATCATTTTTGAATGTTCTCTGAATGTTCTGAAACAAGTAGTAAGATTAAAGAAGAAATAATAAACAC
>NW_015509635.1:557-9970 GCF_001515645.1 Sinocyclocheilus grahami
CGATAAGAAGCCAGAGTGGGAAGACCTCATTGAAATCTACAGAAGCTTTTTTCTTTTCTTTTTTCATGCTTCACATGCTGCTAGTTGAGCTGAACTTGTATTGAATCTGAAACTTTGCATTTAAGTCTCATGTGAGTCATGAGTGTTTTTACTTTTACTTTTCTTTCTCTAAAGCTGAGCATGCCGATGCCAGCAGTGTTTAGTCAGTATGACACGCCAATACAAAGGAATGTAGTTGTAATCATGTAGTCATTCTCTGTAGATCTCACCTTCTCAGCGCCCCGATTGGTAGATTATGTACAATACCTGCATGTTATGGTCAATCTACTTTGGATGTTTTAGACAATATAAGAATCCTGGCCAGGACGTGTCCCATATAAACGGCACATATGGCCACCCTAGTTAGTGTGTAATGTTGCTATTTGAGCATAAACAATATCTGCAAAGTTACGAAGCTGAAAGTTCAATGCAAAGTGAGATATCGTCTTTTAAATTTATGGCAGTTTAATGCCTATAAAAACGGCTGGTAGGGACTACAACGAGCTACTTCCCAGGTTGGTGACGTCACAAACCCAGATAAACCTGCTGCTCTGCTTTAGAGAAAAGGAAGAGTTGTTGCCATGCTGTCAAAACTAGGGGTCCATGTAAAAACCTATTCATATATGAATCGTGATTCTGTCTTCTAACGATTCTAATAGATTCACAAGCTTCAAAATCAGTGTTCTAAAGCAGCGGTTCTTAATCCTGTTTTTACTGCATCCCCTGCTCTGCACACGCTCTGCATCTCTCTCTCCTCTGATCATCAGCTCAAAAAACTGTGTTCCAATTATACACTTTATGTGTATTGACTGACAGATATTTTCACAAAGATATGAGAAGCGTTAAACATGAACGTACATGCGGTTGCCATACTTTATTAAAGCTTTAATCAGGATAAAACCGTATATTAAAAGCTAACATAAGCAGTAGCATTTACAAATAACAGCATATCTAAAAGTATGAGACAGCAACAAACAAAAAACATACCATTAAGAGCCGTGTGTTTGCACAGGTTCTGCGCGACCCTCTTCACTAATATTTTCTGGGTCTCATTCAGGCTCAAACTGATAAGCAATACTGACGACACCATTGTTTACAATACAACCGGAGTACATGCCGCTGAGGTGAGGGGCGTGGCATTTAGACGCGCACTAGAGACGGTGTAGCCAATCACAACACACTGGGCCAGCTAACCAATCAGAGTCCATCGCATATTTCTGAGCGAGGGGCTTCATAAAACAGAGCTGTGTAGAATAAAGGTAAATCATGTGAAAAAGAATGCGTTTTTTTTTAACGAAGCATTAACACATATTAGACTGTACTCCATAAACACAATCAAGCCTAGAAAAAAAACCAGTCAACCAAGCAAGTGATAAGCTCTCAATCAAGCTTGTCAAGCTTGTTAATTTTCACAAGCAAGCCTTGGAGGCCTGTAAGCTTGCCTAGCTTGCTTTTAAATTTACATGTGGTTTTACATGTGGTTTGGTCATATTGTAGTTGCAGAGTACCAAATTGTGAATTTCCCAAATTATCCACTGAAGAATTGGAGCATTTGTACTGTTTTTGATTTGGGACTACGGGGTAAAAAGAGTTGGATAATTTGTTAAAACTGTTAACACTCTGTGGACCATTTCATCTTCATAAATGTAAAGTCAATTATTCTAAGCTAAATTTTTGATATTCTATGACTCTATTTGTTCATCGATTTTTTTTTTTGTTGTATTTAAGTGCCCTTTCCTTTATTATAGTTTGTTCATTTAGATAAACATGTCAACTGATGTTTTCAATGAGCCCAAGAGAGCCCATGTCACACCACTTTTTTTTTGTTTTTTTATCTCTCTGCACTGGCTCGCGTTCGCCTCCAGAACAGCCAGGGACTCCGCACCCTCCTGCCTCCACTCTCTTCTAAGCATCTACATCCCCTCCAGACGCCTGCGGTCTGCAGTCTGTACAAAGACATACATACACAATTGTCTATTCATGTAATATACCAGTACATACAATATTGTCAATCTGTATATTGTTATTCCCTATTTACTCATTATCTGTGTCCTGTCTTGTCACTATCAATCTGTTACACTGTGGAAGCTTCTGTCACAAAAACAAATTCCTCGTATGTGTAAACATACCTGGCAATAAAGGTGATCAGAATGATCTGGTAGGTAGCCTATCTGTTCTAGCCTACTTGGAGAGGTCAGCACTGTCCGTCTTGACTGCGCTTATTTCACTCCTCCCTCTTTGCAACCGCCTACATTTCAGGCGAGGCCAGGCGCGTCTTAAATGAGCCTAATGACATCAAAGTCCTGCGAGAGTGATTCTAAAGCAAGTCTGTCACACCTGAAGTTTGTAGACGGCAACTGAAACAGACTGAGGATTTTGTGGTTAGAGCTTGTACTCCACACCCATTAAACAACTTAACAGACTTTTAGTCTAGGAATTTAAACAAAGAATACTCTCGACTGAAAGCTCAATAGTTAACTAGCTCGACTGCCATCAGAAACCTTTCTCCAGAATGAGTCAGCTGGCAGAAAGGGAGCATGGGGAAAATACAGATGAAGGAAAATCTGGTTCTGGGAAAGATTTAGTTCACCACGTTGATAATCAAGCTATGGAGTCGCAATCTGACGCCCGCAGCAGAAGCTGTGAAGATCTACCTGAGCCATGTTCTGGAGTTCTGTCGAAAGATATGCAAGATGTAAAGAAAGACATTGTGAATAAGGAAATACACGAAGAACTACAGAAAAGAATCTCAGAGCTGGAAGAAAAAGTAAATGAAGTAATCGAAAATCAACAGAAAAGAATCTCAGAGCTGGAAGAAAAAGTAAATGAAGCTGAATGTTACCAAAGAAAATTTAATCTATGGCTTTATGGTCTACAAGAACAAGAAGGAGAGGATGTCAAAAAGCGTGTGATTGATATCTGCAGCGCTGTGGTACCGGAGGCTGCAGATAACTTTCCTCATCATATTGATATTGTTCATCGCACCGGGAAGAAAAGCGAAGACAAAGATCGACCCGTCATCATCAAGTTTATAGCAAGATCAACCAAAGAGCTTCTGTGGAAAACTGCTAAGAGCTCTGAAGATATTCGTTCCAGTAATTTATGGTTCGGAGAGGACCTAACAGCGAAAGACAAAGACACGCGCAACAGGCTTTGGCCTCTAATTGAAGCTGCACGCAAAGAAGGGAAAAGGGCATTTTTCGTTGGTGCCAAAGTTATAATCAACGGCAAAGAAATCCGTGAATAGACTCTAATTGATGCTGATGCCAATGTCTCAAGTTTATTGAGATAAAAAAAAGATGAAAGCATATCTTTTCAAATCAAAGGTAAAATGTAGTAATAAGTGGATCAATAACTTACCCTAGTACACATTATGTTGATTTGTGTATGCTGGACAGGATTTTATTTTTTCTTTTATGTCCAGTTGAAGAATGTTATGTAATGTCATGTTATATTATGACACTCCTTTATACAGGTTAATACCGTAAATGTTATTCTTGGGTAGGTGAAAAGCACTTGGTTTAAGTAGTTTTTTTAAAGAGAATATCTTAATTCGTTCAATGTGAAGGGTATTCGCGACTTGTTGAGGACAAATGAAGTTTATGTTTTTTTGTTTTTCTTAAAAGATTTTTAGGCTGATTTTAATTTTTTTGCAGGAAACTCATGCAGTAATGTCTGATTTTGCTTTTTGGGAAAATCAATGGGGTAGTGATAAATGATTGGCATATGGAGTAATAATTCAGCAGAGATTGCATTTTTAAAAGGAAACTATAAAAAGTAAATTCTAGTATAGCTCTAGTATATGTATAAGTATAGCTCGCTCTTCTGGAAGTGGTTGATTTTGGATGTAAAAGAAGAAAATAATGTTTTAATTTTGGGGACCATTTATGGTGACAATCATAATTTACAAAACAGGTTGTTATTACAAAAAGAATTATGGAATTTTTTTAAATACACTCTAGTGCCCGGTTGATTTTGATGACCATTAGACCATTAGTTTCAACTGCTGGAAATTAAACAATTAACATCTTGATGATGTTCAATTTAAGGGTTAAGCTTATAAAGAGAAAATATCAGGTTTATATGGAACAAATTGGGATATTATGAAATATTAAATGAGAAAATGTGCAATTATAAGAAGAAAATAGCCAAAGAGAAGAGATATAGAAAAGATGCTTTAATTAGAAATATAATATTTATGATAGAAAAGCAGTAAGTGAACAAGAAAAACATATGTTAAACTGCAATTGAAATTAGAACAAATATATGAATATAAATCTAAGGAAGCATTTATAAGATCAAGAAGAAGGTGGTTAGAGATGGGTGAAATGACTTCTAAGTATTTGGAGATTTTTCCTCGTTAAAGAAATGTAATATTAATGATTCTTTTACAATGGACCCACACTTAATACCTGAAAAGTTTTTTTATGTTTTCAAGGAAATATTAGAAAATGAAGTAATGTTGCCATCTATGTTACAGGGACTGATTAAACTAATTCCTATGCAGGTAAAGATTTACTATATAGAGAGAATTAACCAACTGGACTCAATGTGCTTGATTTTAAAACATCTAGTATGAAGATCCTCAAACGCAAACTGTGTTTTGCTTCAAGAGTGCAACCAAACATTTGTGTTGTGTGTTACTTTCTTTCATTCATTCCTCGCTGATCATTTATTTATTTTATTATCCCTTTATCATATAATCATTTATATTAATCATTTAAGCCATTTATATACTCATTTCATTGATTTATTAATTGATAAGTCATTTATATTGTTTTTTTTTTTTTATATTATTTTTCCATTGTTGTTTAGTCTTATGATTGTGTGTTTCAAGGGCTGTTTGTCTTCATGAATAAGAGATAAGAGGGAATGTTTATGGAAACTCAAGGTTTGTATGCTTTAAAAAACAAGTGTGGTCTTTTACGTAATAAACCACTTCTTAATAAAACAATTAAAACAGCAAATTTTTCTGGTTACAATACAAAAAAGTCATATAGACAGAAAAAGTATACATGTAGTAGGACGACTGCATGTTCTCCTCAATGTAACGGGCCGAACGAGACGTGAGATGTGCAGATCCATTTGCAGGCTTTTATTAAACAGAGACGTGGTCATAAGAGGCATGGGGCAAACAGGTACATTTAGGCAAGACAAAAAGTATTCCTAGGGCAAGCGTGGGTCTACGATCGGCGAACAATATCCAGAGGGCTTGACACGAGGGGTTAACCAATAACACAAGCAAAAGTCCATGCAAGGTGCAAACACAGTCCGAAACAACAGGCGAAGGGTTAATCCAAAATACACAGGCACAACCAGAATGTGGGAAAACAGGCAAAGCACGACTATGAAAACTCAAAAGAGTAGAGTAGCTATCGCTAGGAGAGCGATAGACGCTATACAACACTGCGATTTAAGCAGGATCTGGGTGGATGTTATATAGTGTGGGTAATAGCTTTCAGGTGAGCATGTGATTGGTTACAGCTGTGTGCAATCAGTGCAATGGATGATGGGAAATGTAGTCCAGGGTATAGTGTAACAGTCCATGTAGTGAGCGGGTGACCTCTGGTGGTGAGTGAACGGAAGTTCATAGAACAGATTTGTGACACTCAACAGGAGTATAGAGTAATAACTCTAGCTGTTGTTTGTTCATCTTTGCTTTAGAGCTAGTGCTATCACTCTTCTATAGGCCAACACTAAAAGATTTTCTAAATAGCAACAGATAGCTTGCCCCTAATGCATCACGTCACAGGTGAGCTGCCAGGTGACTAGGCAACAGCTAAGGAATTTCAAGGAGGATTGTTTAATAAATAAAAAAATATGTATTTGTCATCTGACTAATCTGAAAGATTTGTGAGGAACTGCATCACTGTAGGGCTTCTTTCTGTATTATCAACATTAAAAATGCACAAATCTAACACATTTGATTAACAAATCAATAGATGAGAGAAATTAACACAACAACTAAATAAATACCGTGAATGGATGAAGAAATAAAGTGCATAAGACGCAAGTGATTTACCTGGATGTTGCTTTGGTAGTTTTTTTTCTTTTTTTATCAAAAGATAAACTATTGTTGATCTGAAACTAATAAAGTGAATAACTTTATTCCACTTAAAAAATAAATTAAAAAAAGAATGATTATTTTATATTAACTGACATCAGCTTTGCAACATTTCATGTAAATTAGAAAGTCATACACTGAGGACATACACGCTCCTGAATGTGGTTTGGGTTGGTGATATGTTATAAAAGTTCCTTGGTCTGTCTGAGCCTGGTTTCTCCCAAGGTTTTTTCTCCATTCTGTCACCGATGGGAGTTTTGGTTCCTTGCCGCTGTCGCCTCTGGCTTGCTTAGTTGGGAACACTTAATTTCCAGCGATATCGTTGACATGATTGCAAATGATTGCAAATATACTATTTAAACTGAACTGAGCTAGATGATGACATCACTGAATTCAGTGATGAACTGCCTTTAACTGAAAAATTAGTGTTTACTATTGTCACTTTGCATTATTGACACTATTTTCCTAATTAATGCTGTACAGTTGCTTTGACAATCTGTATTGTTAAAAGCACTATATAAATAAAGGTGACTTGACTTGATTTGGACACAATATTACACATGACAGGCTCGTGAAACTCTCAAGTGACACTAAAAATCTTCTAAACACGTTTGAGTAATCAAAGTCACCCAGTGTTTGATACACAGAGGAGTTAGTGTTTTACTCATAAATAACTGAAATACGGTCACACTTTATTTTAAGGCTATTAACAAACCATTAACTGCTACTTTTGCCTCAGACTCCTAATTTGCTGCTTGGTTAGTAAGGTAGTTGTTAAGTTTAGGTATTGGGTAGGATTAGGGTTGTAGAATATGGTCATGCAGAATATGTGCTTTATAGCCAATAATAAACATGTTAATAATAGGCGAGACTAGTTACTAGTGAGAATGTGTCCCTATACTAAAGTGTTATCGAAATTCTATCAAAATGCCAAGGCTGAATGTCGCAGTGCTGCATCACAGTGCAGTGTTGAATTTCTCTTTTTGACACTTTCATTCATTGGTTGAGTCTCATTATTCCTCAAGATCAACACTGCCCTCTGATGGCAGATCTGACACAAATCAATCAGAGACACGGCGCATGAATATCATGAGGAATCAAGTTTTCCTTGAAAATAGTACACCTTCACATTTGCCCTTCAGCACCATCACATAAACTGAACTCGGTTTTATTTACACATAGCACATCATATTTGCAGATAGCAAACCGTAGATTATCTTTATATGATATGCTCCAGTGTAAATGTGCATCTTTAATCAGACAGCAATCAGATCAGTCAAAAGTTTCTGAAGCTTGATTGGTTGCACTGCTTAGTTAGGAACCAGCCATTATAACCATAGCAGGAACTAGAGAGTCACTTTAACCAAGATTAGACAACGGCCCAATTCCTGTACTATCACAGTATGCACTGAAATCAGTGAAGAACTTACGTCCTGATCGTTGATGAAGTGTGTCCTGTAGATCTGCAGGGGTTTATAAATACACCAGCCATGTTTTTACCTGAAGCTTCTGTTTCATTAACATTAATGAACAATACATGCTAAATTAATGTAAAAGTACTATACAGTAGTTATGTCATGAGTAACATAATTACTACTCTATCAGAATGTAAAAGAATAAGAAACGTATTTTGTCATTTCCTTGAGCTCTGCAGAAATCCTCTATATAATAATCAACGTTAATGTACAGAGGATAAAAAGTGAGTTATATAAATATAAACAGCATAAATAGACAGCACACATATAAAGTACACAAGTAAAATACTTCACAGTATTTTACCACTGAAGGCTTTAGAAAAAACGAGGCGTTTTCTCCTGAGACAGCTGTTAGACCTGAGGAACAGATCAAAGTGACATTATTTGATCTGAGGTCTAACTGATGTATAAAAAACTAACAGACCAGCCAAAGTAACTAAGTGCATTCATATGCACTAAATGTACATGCATATTAGAGAAAGCACTTATGTACAGTGGGTACGGAAAGTATTCAGACCCCCTTACATTTTTTATTCTTCCACCACTCGTCTATCTTTCCTCATTCCTTTTTCAAACCTCACTCACGTACTAGAGCTCCCTCTAGAGGCTTACTCAGAACACCACATAGACGTAAGTTCATTACCATTGTGCTCATTTTAATTGTGGTGTTAAATAATGTAGCAGTTTAAGCATTTTCTGTGTTATACCAACATTATGCGAAATTTTGAAACTGACATGATTTGGATAGTTAAACTTGGTTTATTTGTCATTTCGCGAAAGTATCTTTTAGAGGGTTCCCAACATTTAAGTCTGTTTATATCTTTCATTCCGTAACTACGGGTTTAATTCTGGTGTTTTGAAATGTCATGCAAACCAGAAAGCAGACGTTAATTGAATTAATTGCTCTTGAAATAATATTTTCATGTGTGGCGCCCCCGCTAACAGATTTAGCCGAGCACCCACAGAAACGCACGAGATGCGTCATTGGCGGCCTACTGATCGGCCTATGACATCTCGAGATCGACATCTAGCATAGTTCTCGTGGTACTTTGATAACATTTGCCGATCAGTCTGTACAGCGCTCAGAAACGCAAGAAACGCAAAAATGTGCTCGAGCAATAAGTACGGGAGGGCAGCGCTGCATCAGCCAACAGATAGCAACTCAAGACTGGGTAAACCAGTTTGTTTTTCCCGCCGAGGCATTTTTTTTCTTGTTTTGTATTAGTATTAGTTGAGCAGACGTGCATTCGCTGGCATGACGTGATGGATTTTTTCTGTAACTTACTTAGTTCTAGCTTTATATGTGTGGTATTGTAAATCTGTAACAGTATTTAGTGCTTATGTGTGAATATAAAGTTTGAGTTGTTTTGACAATTGACATAGGCATGTGGTAGTTCTTACTGTAATATGTGTGTTGGTATTAAACAGAATCTATAGTAAAACACAAAGTAACCTTATTATATTGAGTCTGTTAGTTTGCTTTTTTCTATGGAGGAGAAGCACCCACTGGCAAAAACATAAACCGACGCCTGTGCCCACACTAGAATGTTGTCAAGCATTTAGTGACAAATTAAAATCGTATTAGTTTTCTTTTTGAATTTGTATCTTATGTATTTGTATTTTTATGTGTCATTTTTGTTTGTATAAAATGTCATTCAAGTTTGCTTACCTGTTACAGGTTGGACAGTAAAGGCAAGAACACGATATAGGGACACTAGAAAATATGTAAAACTCAAAGAGCCGTGCTTTTTGGAGTTTGTCACTGAAGGCAAGTCTCTAAATTAAGCTAGACTATACAGTAAATGCACAAAGTACTTTAATGTCTTTATGATTAA
>NW_015509635.1:22380-32286 GCF_001515645.1 Sinocyclocheilus grahami
GGTTGGACAGTAAAGGCAAGAACACGATATAGGGACACTAGAAAAATATGTAAAACTCAAAGAGCCGTGCTTTTTGTACTTTGTCACTGAAGGCAAGTCTCTAAATTAAGCTATACTATACAGTAAATGCACAAAGTACTTTAATGTCTTTATGATTAATAAAAAAAAAAATGTAGGGTAGTAACGAAGTTATTGTTTTACAGCAAAAAAAGCATTTACCATTCCAGAACAGACACCTGTTAGGGTAATGGATGACACCTCTACAGAAGTGGACGTGGATGTATTTGCTGAACTTGTTTCTGAAAGGGGCATGTGCTTTAGTTTACATACTAATGATGGTAATTATGTTTATACTTATATGGTCTTATTTTTAAATTGTGGTGATGTTTACATTTTTGCAAATAATATTTTTATATGCTGTATACAGATTCCACTTCTGCACATGAGTTGTCCCCCCTTCTGACTGATGGGAAGTCTGTCAGCAAGACTTCAACTTTTACTGAATGCAACGAAGGCAACAAAACTTCTGCCTGCCCTTCCAAGAGACCCAGGTTGGATGATTCTAAGCTTGCAAAAGAGGTTGGTAAGACAAGGGATGTAACTCAGCTTAAAGAAAATGTTCTCCAGTTTATCAAAACGTTTTTTTTTTTACTATGTTGTGATTTTAAATGTATGCTAGAATTTATGGCATTTAAGTAATTTTTATATTATTAATCAGTCCTGCAGAAGTTTGGAGGACCATCTCTCAGAGGTGGAGGACAGGCAGCCCTATCTTTCTGGCCACTGGACAAACCAATGTGCTCAAGTTCTATATTGTGGTCGACAAGAATCTCATACCCTGTCAACCAAGTACTTCATTTGGAGCTTTTGATGAGCTTTTTAAAGCTCATTTTGTCTTTGGTGCACAATATGACCCATCTCTCAGCAACATGCTCACCTTTATCCAGACAACAGTCTACAAAATCCATCCTAGCACATCCAGCCAATCATCACGCACTCGAGAGTTAAGAGCAAAACTGTTAAACAGTTACTGAGTTTAAAGGAAAGTACATGATGATAAGAGGTTTTATTTGCAAGTCATTGCTGCGTACAAGCATTAAATTGTTTCGACACCTGAAGTTAGCTCATATCCATGCAGATTATTTGACAAAGCATCTCAACATGTATGTATAGTGAACAAAGACAACTTAAGGAATGTTTCTTTGTTTGATGCACAGATATCCTATGGTGCTGACTCATTTTTCTGCATAGTTACAAAAACTATAGAAACTCAGTAGAGATTTATAAAGAAATATTTATCATAATGAATGTGTATTTTCATACCGAACAGTATTAAGATGCATTGGAGACTAGCAGAGCTGTTTTATTCTATTGTATGTTTGATATATTAAAATTTCAATAAATGTTGAAATAAATTCATAGTCACTTGGTTTTTGAAAAATATTTATAGTTTTATGTTTTAAATTTAATCTGCATTACCATTTTTAAATAATATTTACAAAATTCACAATAAGTCAACATTAAATAAATACACTGGGTGTGTGGGATTAATCACCATAAAGTGTTAAATGTGTATACTTGCGAGTAATAATTTCTCAACACCTTGAGTGATTAAAATGAAACACTAACACAGTGTTTGGATAATAAACACTTTTGTCAGTGTTGTTTTAACACTAGCAAAGATGGACCTGTAAGTTCACCCGAAAAGTGATCATTTTAACACCCATGGTGACAAACCTCCCAACATATTTTTGCTGTGTTTGTTTACTGGCGTGATATGAAGTAATTGAATACTATAAACAGCCTGACCTCAATGTAGGCCTCAAAAAGAACAAGTCTGAAGTTCAGAGGTCATATAACTGGATCACTGCCTCCCTGAGGTCAAAGTTGTTGACCAAGTTGCTCTAATCCATTTTCTATTTTAATATGTCATTTTAATACTTTTGCAACACAAAAGGTACTTTATGCCAATAAAGTTATGTGAAATTGAATTGAAAAGACAGAGCGAGAAAGAGAGAGAGAGAGAGAGAGTGAGGGAGGCCCAGCTCTGACAGGAACAATATGGATCCTTACAGGTTCTAACATGCGGGAAATGTGTTGCGTTTGCACTTTTACCAGAGTAAATATTTGTCTGTCTCTGGTCAACGTTCATCTGCCTTCAGCTCTTCAAACAGCAGCAGTGCTGAAGATCTGCTTTCAGATCAGAAGAATCCAGCAGAACGGGCCAGAAATCATCAGCACTGACAACACACCCGAAAGCTTCTCAAACCGCTCTGAACGGATTACTAGTGTACTTACCGTAAAAACAGCAACTGTAAAATTATGCAGCATGCAGTGACAGACGCTTCAAACAGCAGTATAGCACACTATAGCATTCATCACATGGCCTCAGTAATGAACAAGATTAGCTTAGAGGCCATTCAAATAAAAACAAACGAAATATGAAGAGTTCAGATTCAAAAGCCTCTAAGTGCCGTCTGAAATTATCTTCTAAAATGAGCATTTTTATCAGCTCCTATGTTTATTTTCAGTTATTTCACTTTAATGGCAATGAAAATAACCAATTTTTGCCATTGGCAAGTGAAATTACTGAACCTACACACTGGAATCTAATTAAAAATGCTAATTTTAGAAGAATATTTCAGACCCCCCGGGATTTCTGCCTATGGATACAGATGAAGTAGCACTGTAAGATTACATTTGTTTGAATGCATTATTGAGAGAGCGATTGCATGTTATAGTACTTGAACAAACCAATTTCTTGAGAACTATATAAGCCTTCACATTCTTTATGATTTGAGTGATCCATCTCTATCAAGCTAAATAAGTTTAACATGTGAATTCTTGCTAAATATGCAGTTATAATACGGGCCGTTGGCATGAATTGTACTCGTGATGGAGCGCTCTTGGAGCGAGTGAAAACCACGACGATCCGACTTTTAAAAATCCACTCCTCTGCTCTCCTCACAAATCAACTCTTTCTTGTTTGTGTTTCATGCTGTCTGTGCCTTGCCCTGGACTTTTATGTCACTTCCTGTCTCCCGTGGTGTTTGTAGTCAGTTTGTAGTCCATTTGTTCATTGGTTCCCCTTGATTAGTCTCCCCAGGTGTGTCTTATCTTGTTAAGCTTGTTAGCCCCCTGTGTGTGTGTGTGTGTATATATATATATATATATATATATATATATATATATATATATATATATAGCCCTAGTTTTTGTTTAGCTCCTTGTTGAATGTAATGGTTGTCTGTTTGCCAGTTATTCTGTTCCCTTTGGTTTTTGGCTTATTGTTTGTTCTAGTTTTTCCATTAAATACCAGCACATAGATGCTTGCCTCTGCCTGTTTTCCGCAGCTTCTCCACAACGTTACAGTTTTTCACTGGCATGTCTCTGACTAGTGCATCTTTATATTTAGTATAAGCAAAATACTTAAGACTTTTACTCAAGTTGTTTTGGAATTGGTGGCTTGTAACGTGTAGTGGAGTTATTTTCACTGTAAGGTATCTGTACTTTTACTCAAGTATGGTTTTTAGGTACTCTTTTACACCTCTGGTGAAATCACTGAACCTACACACAGGAGCCTGATAAAAATGCTCATTTTAGAAGAAAATTTTAGATGGCACTTAGAGGCTTTTGAATCTGAACTCTTCATTTATAACAACAACAAAAAAAACATTTGAAGATTCGGTATATACACTGCATTACACTTGGATAAGTTCAGGTGGGAAAAGCTTCTGCATACTATTCCTAATATTTCTGTCATATAAACTGCGGGTCAAAAGTTTAGAATAATTACACATTTTTAACTGTTTTGACTCTGTTTTACTGGTTACCAAGACTGCATTTATTTGCTCAAAATACAAACTATTTCTATGTGAATATCTGAGATGCGCAGCTGTATTTTCAGCATCATTACTCCAGTCTTCAGTGTCACATGATCTTCAGAAATCAGTATAATATGCTGATTATTAGAAACATTTCTTATTATCATCAATGTTGAAAACAGTTGTGTTGCACAATATTTTTCAAAATTCAAAAGTGTGCAGTACGTAGATTAAAAACAAAACAAAAAAAATCAGAAGGATGCATTAAATTGATGTATAATTTATATATATTTCAAATAAATGCTGTTCTTTTAAACTTTGTTCATCAAATAATCATGAAGAAACTTCAGTTTTCCACAAATATACTGGGCAGCACAACATTGATAATAATCAATGTTTTTAACAAGTATTCATACATACTAAAAGTATTACAGTAAGTGGGCGGGTCGATGTTGAGGTGAAATCGTCCAATCAGAGGCGATCGGTCGCAAAACCATCAGTCAATCTCACCTGTCAATCACCAGTGTGTGTGGTGTTGCACGCCTGAGGAGAGTCTAACACACACCTGTCTCATAATTACTGCATTACAAGATGAATGAACAGTTTTCCAAGAAATCCTCTGCATGTTGGAGCTCTTTCCTCTCTCTTACCTGCTGGATATACAGGAGCTTTTCTGGGAAAATCAGCGGCATGTCAGAGCAGCTCTGAGGAGTCATTAACCCGAAACCGCCTCAGTCCTGCCCATTTAAAAATCGCTTCATTAAATGAATAAATGGGTTAAAGTGTGTAATAATATCCGTTTTCCCATCTTGGATGACTTTAGTGTCGGTTAACGAGCTAATCGCAGCGTTCTCCGCATCGCCTCAGACTGAGCACTCCCGCGCTTTCTCCGCGCATGCGCAGCGCAGCGGACGCGGTCACGCGCAGAGACGCGGGGGCGCGCAGCAGCGGAGCACGAGCGGCGCGATCACTCCGCAGCAGGATTATCAGGAATCATGAGCGTGGGAAAACTGGTAAGATTGCGATGAAAACACACTCTCGCTGCCGTTATAACGCGCTATGACACGACACGAGCCGAGAACAGACGAAACGCAACAGTGTCGCAGTTGTTCTTTGTTAAATTCTGGAATAAATGTCTGTGCTGGTCGTCTTGCATGTCAGATTTCGCAAGCTGGTGTGTAAATACAAACTATCGAACTGTCCTGTGTGTGCACATCTCTGTCCCACAGCAGAAAAACACAATAAAATCTGTTCGAGTTTATATCAGAGGCAGAGCTTCAGAAATACGTGTGTTTTAATGTGGAGTAATGAGCATAAACAATTAAATGACAACCTGAAATTAAGTTAATAAAACTATGTAGACGTTAAAAAACTAATAAAAATGACAAAAACAACTAAATGAAAACAGAACATATAAAAACTAACTTAAAGTATTAACAAATCTATGATATTATCTCAGTGAGACTAATATAAGCCTGATTAGAGTAGACATGATTTAATTAGATTGTTTTTTGTGATCAACTTTTTGTTGTCTTTTACATATAACATAACATCTTAACATCCATTTAAAAAAACAAAAACAAAAAACAGACAAAACACAACAGACGTAAGAATTTAAAGAGGAGAGAAGGGGGGGGGGGATTCCTTTATATAATCCAGTATGTTTGAGGAAAAACTTTGGCAAGCGTCAGTAGTACTAGGTTTGGCCTCATTAATTCATGCTGTTGTACATTCACTATTTTAAGAAGGCTATTCATGCGTTTTCATTTATGCATTTGGCAGATGCTTTTGTCCAATGCATTGCATTAATGCATTCAAATCAATTGTAAAATTGATAATCAGAGACAATAAAATGCAGCGTCTAAAACAGAAGTGCAAATAGCATGTAAATACATGATGTTAGAGGTCCACATGTTGGTGTATGAAGTACAGTAGTGCAGAAGGTGTTTTATGTGTGATGTTGATGTTGGTCAGTGAGCGTCTGCTGTGTTTGATTATGTCATTCTCACAGTCTGATGCTTTAATGATGGTCAGATATCCAGCGTGATGAGGAAACTCAGTCCCATCGCGTCCCGTCACCCTCTTAACCCTTAACACAGATTTAACCCACACCGCTCACATTTACCACCATTACTGCTGTAAACCAGAGCTCCTCGTCCTCTGGGGCCAACTTATTAAGACAAAATAACAAAAAATTAACCTATTCCCACAGGATTCAACCGCACAGTCTTGGAAAACCTGTATGCTTGAGGACATAGAACACATAATATGAGGTTTTAAAAGTCTGTTCCCTTTTGATACTTCACTCATACTGCGTCGCTAAACGCTATGGGGAAAAACTCATTTTTCTCAGAGGACTGAAGCCTTTACAACCATTGGTTCGTGCAGTAAATAAAAAAAGAAGCAGAACTGCACGAGCCTATGGTGCCGAAGCCCGCCAGAATGGGCGGGGCCATCTGGCTATATAAGATGGCATTTCGCCATAGGATCTCAGATAAATTTTCCTTCAGCGACAACGATCTTCCCTTTGCTGATCTGCGGGACTTGAAGTGCTCGCCGTTGACACATCTCTCTGCGGACAGAAGCTGCCTTTTTCTCTGCACCTCTCTGCTGTTCCCACCCGCTCTATGAGCCACCTTCAGCGTTCGGCGCAGACACCAGCTCGTCCCCTGCCACCATCCGGCGAGCCTAAAAAAGCAAATTTTCGCTTACTAGAATTACCATTGTGTATGAAATGTGCTATATAAATAAACTTGCCTTGCCTTACTAAAATAACAGCGGCATTGTTTCAAATGCCGCGCCGTCATTGCGGCTTGTGGAGGATTGCACTGCATGCTGACGACGGCCACTCAGAGTGCATTTCTTGTTTGGGCAAGCCCCACGCAGAAGCCGCTCGGACCGAGATGGCGTGTTCACACTGCGTGAACATGAATCTCGCCTCTCTGCGCGCTTGGATTGCTTTCTTTTCAGAGAGTGACTCCACCCCTCGCGCCCTCCCATTTGTTTCCTCCCAGGGATCCTGTGAGGGAAAAACAGCGGGACAAGGGGACTAAGCGCTCAAACTAAGCTCAATTACGAGCAAGCTTACACCAGCACCGACCCCGCGTGTCTCGCCCTCACCAAGCAGAGAGGATTCTCCCGTCCTCTTTGAACACTCAGACTAGCGTCCCTCGGCGGATGCGAGCAACATGGTCTTGTTCGGTGTAATGGAGGACGAGCTATTAGATGACAGCATGTCTCTAATAGCGTCAGCCGTGGAGGAGATGTCGGGCTCTACTATTGACCACACCCCTTTGCCGTCTGCCGATCCCAGTGATGCCAAGCTAGGGATGGATGCCAAACTTTTCCATGTCCTCTCTAAAGCGGTCGAAGAGCTGGGACTGGAGTGGTCTACGCCGGAGGAGCCCACTCGTAGCCGTCTGGACGAATGGTTCCTGCCGGGGCACCACCAGGCCCCTCGTCAACAAGCCTCCCCGTTTTTCCCTGAAGTCCACGACGAGCTGATGAAGTCGTGGCACGCTCCTTACTCAGCTCGCCTTCGCACATCCTCTTCTTCTGCGCTCTCCTCAGTGGATGGCGCTGAGGAAAGAGGCTACGAAAAACTGCCTCTCGATGAGTCGGTGACTGCGCACCTCCGCTCACCCTTCCAAGCCCTGCAGAATGACATCTGCCCTCGCTGGACAAGCATACTCCGCCGCCGGGCTGGTGGCCTCAGCTCTGCACCCCATGGCCGTGCTCCAGGTCTTTCAGGCCAAACTTCTCCAAGTCATGGACTAGTCCGGACCCGACCCCGCAGCCTTCAAGGAGCTGCACAGTGCAACAGACCTGGCTTTGCAAGCTACGAAGGCTACAGCACATGCCATCGAGAGGTCAATGGCCAGCTTAGTTGTGTTGAAACGCCACTTATGGCTAAACCTCACTAAGATTGAGGCTGACAACGTCCCCTTCCTCGACTCTCCGGTCTCTCCTACGGGGCTGTTTGGACCCGCCGAGGAACCAGCTTTGGGTTTCAGATCTGTCTCTGAAACCCAAGCTGTGGGCTCTGCACCTCTGGGCTCTTGATGGGAATCAGTAGATCTCCCTGAGAGCGTCCTGAATACTATCTCACAGGCTAGAGCCCCGTCTACGAGACGCCTCTATGCCCTTAAGTGGTCAGTCTTTTCTGCCTGGTGCACAACCCGTGGCGAAGACCCAGTTTCATGTGACATATCAGTGATATTGTCCTAACTACAAAAGCTGTTGGACAAGGGCCGCTCCCCTTCCAAGCTCAAGGTCTATGTGGCAGCTATAGCAGCTTCCCATGCTCCTATAGCTGGACAGTCTGTGGGCCGGAACAACTTAGTTGTCTGTTTCCTGAGAGGGGTAGTGCTGTCATCGTGGGTGCTTCCGGTGTAGGAACGCTGTGCGCCTTCTGGCTGCCGCTCCATGCTGGCTTGTGTGTTTGTTTGTGATCGTCTGTGTTTGCTACTATACTACTACTACTACTATTACTAGTACCACTACAACCGCTACTTTTCTGCAAAACTGCCAACTGGATTTAAGGAGGTGGCCTTGCGGTCATTTGTCGTAACTCCATAAAACTCACTCAGATGGATTTTCACTGTACTAAGACTTTTGAATACATGGCTTTGAAGGTCGGCTCAAACTGTCCCTCACAATTATTCTGATTTATAGACCTCCCAAACAGCAAAACGACTTTTTCTCAGAACTCTGCGAACTACTAACACTTGCTTGTGCTTCATCAGCCTAGGTCATCTTACTTGGTGACTTTTACATCCATGTTGATACACCCTGTTTTAATAGTACTCAGCTAAAGACTGTTCTGGACCGTTTCGATCTTTAGCAGAATGTCAACTTCCCTACTCACACTCATGGTCATACGCTTGACTTAGTCTGTACATCAGGCTTAAATAATATTTCTATCAATGGTCTGGCTACTCCAATTTCTGATCATAAACTTATTACTTTTGACTTTACACTAACTTACCCAACTAAATTTACTGAAAACAAAACCATTTCTTATCGTAAAGTTCAGTGCTATCAATTTTGATACACTTACTGCCTCTATTGCTTCATCTGGTATTTCTGATGTATTAAATTTTACTTGTCCATCCAAGATTTATGATTTGTATCACACTGTTATTGCAGATGTTTTAGATGAGCATGCTCCAACTAGGACTAGGTCTGTTCCCATGTCCCGCTCCTCTCTATGGAATAACAATGAGCTACGAGCTATGAAAGCCAAAGGTAGACAACTTTGAATGCCTTTTTGGGAAAACAGGTTTAACTGTACACTTTCAGGCATTTTCAGATCATGTTAAGTACTACAAAACTGCCTTGAATGCTGCTCATTCTTCCTATATTTCCAAAACTATCAACATAAATACAGAGTTCTGGCATGAAACTCTGATAGCGCAGTCCGATAGGTCTAACTCAATCTGATGTAATGATATCATTATCACATGGCACAGCTGATTGGTTTTCTCCTGTATTGTTAGCCAATGAGCTCGCTGCTCAACATTCAAATATATGACTAGAGCTTGCCGTAGCAGTGCTGCGCTTTAGAACAGCAAATTCAACATCTAAGATAAGTGAATGCTTCGGTAAGTCCTGTCTGTCTTGAGTTTGTGCCTAACGACTCCGAATTCGTCCTAAAACCAAGACATGGGTACCTTTCTCAGGTGCTCTACACCCCGTTTAGAGCACAGGTTATTACTCTCTCTGCGCTTCCTCCTTCTGAGGAGGACCAGGAGTTAAATTTTCTCTGCCCGGATAGGGCACTGAAGATTTACATTGGGCGTTACGCGTTCAGGCGGTCGGAACAACTTTTTTATGCTTTGGTGGCCGCACCAAAGGGTCCCCAGTCACAAAGCAGAGGATTTCTCTATGGTTAGTTGAGCCTGTTAGCCTGGTTTTTCTCCTATTTGACGGACAGACAATACTTCATCACCATGCATAACTACAAATCTCCCACTGTCCCTCTTAATCAGGGTGTGCCACAGGGCTCAGTTCTAGGGCCATTATTATTTATAATTTATATTATGCCCCTCGGACAAATTATTCGCCACTAGGGATGGGTATC
>NW_015509635.1:32435-33854 GCF_001515645.1 Sinocyclocheilus grahami
CATCGGATTTTCTCCCAACTGTTCTCCTCCACTTAAGACATAAACTGTGTTTAAGTAAATACTCTCCAAGCCGGCAATTTTGACACATTTTTGTGTGTATTTGATCGTTTGGACATGCGCCCGAAGCTCAAAGTGTAATTAGTTTGGCTGTTTTGGAGCGCGCCGCACGCACACATTTCAGCCAGAGGAACAGCGTCTCTTGTGCGGATTGTGCTTTCAACGTTTTATTATCAAACATGTCCCGCAATTTAGCAACAGTAAAGACGGCTTCTTACAACAATCACAGATTGAGCTGATTCTGACGTTAAGTTTGGGTTTTAGGGAGGAACGAATGCGCACCGCTGTGAAGGGAAAGAAGTTGTGCAATACGAAACGCAGCTAGTTTTTAGTAGCTTTACCTCATGTCTTCTTTTGTACAATCCTTAGAAGCCAAAATCTAAATAAAAAAATTTAATTTGTTTAATAAAACCGCCACAGGCCTAAAGTGTAAGCAGATGTTTGAATGTTTAGTTTTCTCTTCTATTATAATTAAACAGGGCTTTCATGTTGAGCGTGCTGAAGCTCCTCCGCGTGAGCATGATCTCGCTTCTGAAAAATGCATCATAGACAAATGTTTGAAAAACAGCTGACGACTCTGGTGAGATAGAATTTGCAAGATAATGTGTACATATAGCAATAATAAATGTATGTGTGTTTTACTAATTTCAGGCACAAAGCAGAGGATTTCTCGATGGTTAGTTGACGCTATAGCGCTAGCATACTCCTCCCTGGGTCTTCAGAGCCCATTCCACTCAGGGCGTGGCCTCGTCCTGGGCGTGGTCTAGCAGTGTGTCCATAGCAGATATTTGTGTGGTGGCTGGCTGGGCCTCACCGTCCACTTTCACCAGGGTCTATAACTTGGATGTTCCGGCCTTGCAGGCTCGGATTCTATCTGCTTACATGGATACACGCCTGCCAAAGGCGGTCTAATTCTTCAGGCATTGCCTGTTTTTTCAGGTATGCTCTTGGCCCTTTCAGTAATGCTGAGGCTGTACAAAACCGTTGGAACGATTATCCAAGGCTGGGCTGACCTCTGAGTTCAGCCTCTTGCCTCCTGCAGGGCTCACCCTGCATATAATTGGTCCTTCTGAGCCTTTTATGCTCAAGGCCAGTTCATGTCAGTCGCTCCTCTTTCATGACACAGTGGGATTGTATTGGTTCCCCATAGCGTCTAGCGATGCAGTACGAGTGAAGTATCGAAAGGAAACGTACTCGGTTACTTGCGTAACCTCGGTTCCCTGATATTTGGGAACGAGTACTGCGTTCCTTGCTGTGCCATGACGCAGCACGACCCTGTGTCATCGCTTCAGTCGAATTTACCTGAGATCCTATAGAGAAATGCCCGCTTATATAGCCAGATGGCCCCGCCCATTCTGGCGG
>NW_015509635.1:35825-36916 GCF_001515645.1 Sinocyclocheilus grahami
AGCCTAAGTTGATCGTAGCTTTATTGGTTTCAATGGGTCTACGATGTACTTAAGCTTATGATGCTTCTGGGAAACGCAGCTCTGGAAAAGTAATTGAAATTAATTAACCTAATCTTGAAACCACATGGGCATTTTTATAATGAATATATATATTTGGCTAGTTATGCCAAGCTCTAAAATATTTTACTATTCATTCTGTCTAATATAAAGAATTTAAATAAAATAATGTAAAAATTGTGGGTAAAAAGGTTTAAAATATTCTTGTACAATAAATCAGGAACAAAATTCATTGGTTAAAATTAAATTAATTGGTTAAAGTTAGTGGGAACCATGAATAACTCTGAGCTCTTAAAACTTTTTTAAACTAAATTATTTTATTTATATAAAAAATACTTAAATCCTTTATGTATAATGCATTATAAAGGTATTCATAATATATGTTGTAATGTATTATATCTTGTCATAATTATTTGTAATAATTAATGCCTTAAAACTACTTTTATAATGCATTATATTTAAAGGCTTTATGTGAAGTGTTACCAAAAATGTAATAAGAAATATGCAATGTAAAATATTGTAGTAGAGTCTTAAAATACTTGTAGTAATATATGGTAAATTATGTATGTAAAATTATTATAATATTAATGTTTTATATTTCTTAATTGCTTAATAGGTTGTTAATTTCACAGTCTATTATCTTTGTCTTGTATCTTGTACATTTTTTCCAATTGTCAAATAAGTTTGTTTCTTCAAATCAAAGTTTGTAAAACCTGACCTGAATTTCTGCTGTAAATGCTGTAAGACCACAGACAAAGCCTGATGACTGGAATCCAGCTGAGACTGAAAGAGCAAGAACAAGACAGAAATGATTGCTAAAATGGTGTTGAATGATGGAATTTTATACAGTGCAGTGTTTTTGTATTTCTATATTGTTATTTGAATTTTAGTTAAAGGTTTAGTAATTTGGTTGTGTTCAAGCCAGAGTTTGTAACGCTGTGATTGTCCTTGTAGTGGGGTGATTTGGGTCATGGTTTGTAATGTTTAACACTTTTTTCAAAGTTCATATGGGGAAAATGAATAGAAAAATACTT
>NW_015509636.1:0-453 GCF_001515645.1 Sinocyclocheilus grahami
TATTATTTTACCACATCCTTGTTTTGTGTTTAATATGTTGCAGATAGAAAATTCATTGCATCCTAAATTCTGTAATTCTCTTTGTAGTTCATTCCTGTTCATACCTAGGACAGAGTAACAACACATGATCAACTGTGTCCTTTACTCAGTACTGTGTTTCCCTATTATATGAAGTGTAGAATTAAGTTTTGTATGACCCATCCTTAGTCTTGTTAAAATGACCTGATCTTCTCTACTTAAGTTCAGTATCATTTTGCTTTGACTTACCCTGTTTTGTATTTTATAAAAATGTCTTCCTGTTTTACAGTCATTCCAATTCCCTTGCCATTTCCAATTGCAAGCTTCTTTAATTATACTTTTACCCTCCATCCTGCTTAGTGAAACCGAAATAGTAGGAGTATTCAGATTAAGTGACTCTTTAGCCATTTTATCAGCTTTTTCATTTCCTGGTAT
>NW_015509636.1:868-4230 GCF_001515645.1 Sinocyclocheilus grahami
GTGTGTGTGTGTGTGTGTGTGTGTGTGTGTGTGTGTGTGTGTGTGTGTGTGTATATATATATATATATATATATTGTTGTAGCCATTTAAGAAAGTATTTTTATTTTCTATTATTTATGTTTAAATATTATTTGTTTGTGTTTTGTTTAGTTCAATTTGCTAATTAAGAAAAGTATAAACGTCATTGTATCTTAATTTTAATATGTTTTTTGTTGGTCAATTATTTACCTGAATAAATGAGAAGAAAGAATAAGCGTTTCATGGAATGAAGTGCGTTCAAAACAAAGCCTGCTACCATGCTTCCGCGGCCAAAACAAAGGCCGAAACATATATATATATATATATAGTGCATATGAATTTAGTATTTTTTTATATCATTACATTGTATAGAGCATAAGAAAAAATGGAAAACAAATAACATTTTAGAAAAAATTTATATTTTTTGTATGTTATGCTGTCTTCTGTAGAGGACACCAGGACTTAGCATTCATTCAGTTTGTATTTTTTTAGTTATAGTAAAAAAAAATTAAATCATAATAATTAAAAAAAAAAACTTATACAAATGTATTCTATAGGATAAATAAAATATTTCATCAATATTTAAAAGATAAATGTGAAGCAGCACGTCTTCATTATACACTGGCATTGTCACTAAATATCAGAATATCCCTCAGTCGGTCAGATCAGAGGAAGTGAAGAAACACAGGAAGAGCTGATAGTATTTAAAGAAAGAGTTGAGATCATATAATGAAGAGGAAGACTGAGAGAAAGAGAAAATGTCTGATGAGTGTCATCTGTGTCTGCTGGGACTGATCGTTCTCTCTTCACTTCTCACAGGTAAACACACTTCTACATGCTCTTTAAACTCCTGTGAAAGAGTTCAGTGTATATATGCATACAATAAAGTTTCATTTATTAATATGTAGTATAATTATCACTCAAATGTTCTTGTGTTTCAGGTTCCAGTGGAGTGGATGATGCTCATGTGTTCATCAGTTCTGGTGAAGATGTCCGTCTGCCCTGTAATAATGCTCTTCCTGACTGTAACTCAACTATGTGGTTCTATAACAGATTCAGAGATTCAGCAACAGTTGAACTGATTGGTTTAGGGATAAATAAGAAAGACACAGAGAGACACGAGAGACTGAGTCTGGGGTCTGACTGCTCTCTGAACATCAAGAACATCTCAAAAGAAGATTATGGATCTTACACCTGCAGACAATATGTGAATGGAGAACAACAAGGACCTGATGCTCATGTTTATCTGCATGTTCTTCATGGTAATTTTATGATCATGTGGTCAATTTTAAAAAGGCAAATTCTTCATTTAATCTCTCCTGATGATTGAAGAGTCTGTGATTTGTGTGTTATTTTGTGTTTCAGTCTCTTCTTCCTCCTCCTCATCCTCACAGACTGAGATCAGTGCAGGCCGCTCTGTGACTCTCTTCTGTCAGTTGTATTCATATCCTCAAGGCTCTTGTGATGATTTGATCCGTTCTGAGGGAATTGAGCTGTTCTGGGTGAATCAGGCTTGTGTTAGACTGACGAGATCAGACTCCAGATATCAGATATTACTCTCATCAGATCACTGTATCATCACTCTGAATACAACACTCCTGAATGAAGATCACAACAGAGAGTGGAGATGCAATGTTACTCAGAGAGATCAAGTCAAGAGCTCCGTCACATACACTGTCAAGAGTTCAGGTGAGAAAACAAGCTCATCAATCAGTTATGGAAGAGTTTCTGTTAGATGTGCAATTGTAATACTAATGCTAAAGTTATCTTGTCTGATTAAAATATGATTGTCAAAATCTACAGTTGTCATAATCTAAGCTAAACTAATATCACACACGTAACTAAAGGTACATCATCAGTGTCTTCCTCACACCAGTGCTTTACAGCGGCTCTCAGATACTGTTTTCTTCTTAAATCAGTCTCTAGATATAATGAATTCCTCTCTGAAGACATTAAGAGATGGAGTACAGGCAATCACCAACTGTTCACTCTCAGCTCGAGAAACGGTTTATTTGCTGGTTTATTCTGAGCTCAAAAGAGTGCGAGAGACATTAATACACTGATGCTGACTGTACACACTTTGAGTACAGTGACATTGTGTCAGGAGCTGACTAGCAAAATACTACAGTAAAAGTAAAGTAAAGAAGTTTGTATTCATACTCAAAGAGCAAACACACTACAGCATTTTTTTTAAAGTAGCTCAGCTGTCTGTATATCTGCTAAATTCTGCTGATCTTTAAAGTTTTTTTTTACAAATTCTTACACACAGTGTTTGAAACTATGGCTCCATTTCTCTAAACTCTACACACAAAACCACAAAACACACACAACATGCAAAACATCACCCACATCTTGCAAAAGCAAAAACTATTTTAATACACCAACCCTCCCCCTAAACCTACCCCTCACAGGAGACTTTCTGCTATTTCAGATTTTCAATACACCCCATTCTGTGTGATTTATATGCGTTTTGAAAAGTGGGGACATGGGGTAATGTCCTGAAAATTCACCTTCTCCTTGTAATACCTATGTCATACCTTTGTCATTATACAAATGTATGTCCTCATTTGTCACAAAAACTCTATAAACAGTATGCATGTAAAACTGATGAATTTACACAGTTGTGCAACTGAACTGAATAAACACTGAACGGACTTGAGCTCTATAATGACACTGTTGACTTGTTAGAGCTGCTTTACAGCAGCATTTGAATTTAACACTCTTGTGAAGCTGCTGTGAAACAAACTATATTGTATAAAGCGCACCAGAATTAAAGTTGACTTTCTGACTTGGCTTATATGCATATTCAGTGTGTGTGTGTAATATATATATATATATGTATGTGTGCATATGTATATACATATAGACACCAGGATTTTTTTAAAATCACCAATTAAGAGGATAGTTGAATGTGACGTGTGGCCAAGTATCGTTACCCGGCTGCTCTGCTCGTGTTCATCTTCAGTTCTCTCTCACTGCAGTTCAGTCAGTACATTACTAAACGATATTGGTTTATTTCTACTCAGAGGGAGTGTAAGCCATGTTAAAAAAGTGAATAACTTAAGTAATTTGTGGATTAATGCTTACTGGAGACGCGAACCGTTTCAAATGATTCAGACCGATTTGGTGAACTGGTTCAACCGGTTCATTAAGAAGAACCGGTTAAATCGAACATCACTATCACACAGAGTAGTGAACACTCACACACACACACACACCCCCCCCCACACACACACACATACAGTGAACACACACACACACACACACACACACACAGTGTACACACATACACACACACACAGCAGTGTGTAGTGAACACACACACACACACACACACACACACA
>NW_015509636.1:8175-9695 GCF_001515645.1 Sinocyclocheilus grahami
TGCTATTTCAGATTTTCAATACACTCCATTCTGTGTGATTTATAAGCGTTTTGAAACGTGGGGACATGGGGTAATGTCCTGAAAAGTCACCTTCTCCTTGTAATACCTGTTATACCTTTGTCATTATACAAATGTATGTACTCATTTGTCACAAAAACGCGCGCACACACTCACACCCACACACACACACACTCTCTCTCTCTCTCTCTCTCACACACACACACACACACACACACGGAGCAGTGGGCAGCAGTTGGGTTTCAGTTCTTGCTCAAGGGTCTCAGCTCAGTCGTGGTATTGAGGGTGGAAGAGAGCGCTGTACAGATCTGAGATCTTTATGTCTGCAAGCTCACATGTACATATGTGAACGTGAACATGATCCTGAACACTAGATGTTTGAGCTGTACTGTACAGCAGCGAAACAGACATACAGTACAATAGTAGCAAAAGGAGTAAACAGCAGTGTTGCCTTGTTTTAAAGAAACACTACATTTAAACGTAAAACTGACTTCATTAGGAAATGCACTTTTACTATGGTTAAATAAATGGTCAAAGATTGTCAAATATTGACATTTATTTTCTCTAAATAGTGCTGATATGGCGACCAGTAAATACGGTTTGGTCAGGCTAGCCTGTGTGGAAACTTTTAAACTCTGTTTCAACTAAGCAGGTGTTAGGTTCTGCTCTTATCTCCCCTAATGTGCTCACATACTGTAGATTCATTTCATGGACATTTTAATCAAATTGAATTCAAAGGACTGTTAGAAACTGTAAGTTGTTTGGTTGATGTAATTAAAACTGGGTTTAAATGCATGCCTCTGTTAGCTGTAAAGATCAAGTTTAATGTCGTGCAGCAGAAGAAAAGAGGAACTGGCATCTGAATGTGTGAGAATTCACAGCATCATCATCAGTCTAATCTGGGTTCAGAGATGATCTCTGCTGTTCTGCGGTCAAACTGAGTCCCACACACAGCAGAAACATGTTTCCAAACCTCAACAGTGAGATCTCCGCTCTGAAAACACTACAACTGCTATCATTAATTCACTACTTTACTAATGAAGGTCTAGAATGGCTGTCAACTATCTCAATATTGTAAGAACAAATATTATTTCCAATAAATCATCAACGTGGTGCTGTTTGTTTAATCAGATTTTGAGAGATTTAATGTATTTTATCTTCAGTTGATTTCATCTAAGACTGTGGCTTGGTGGCTTGATAAACTTCATGATATTTGCCTTGTATATAAGTGTCAGACGTTTGGACCTGTTTTGCCCCCGTAGTCCTTCCTGTGTCTCCTTATTTGGTCATGTTCCTGTCCTCGTTTAGTTTGATTATGTTCCATTGCTGTCACCTGTGTTCCCCTGATTGTCCTGTGTTTATAAGTCCCAGTCTGTGCAGTTAGTGTTTGTCGGGTCTGTCAGTGATGTATGTGCGTCTACCTCCTGTTCCCTATGTTGGATTTACCCCTGTGTTGGATTAATAAAGACTCTTTCGATTATCCACGGCTCCGTGTTCCTTCC
>NW_015509636.1:9827-14535 GCF_001515645.1 Sinocyclocheilus grahami
CACACACACACACACACACTCTCTCTCTCTCTCTCTCTCTCTCACACACACACACACACACGGAGCAGTGGGCAGCAGTTGGGTTTCAGTTCTTGCTCAAGGGTCTCAGCTCAGTCGTGGTATTGAGGGTGGAAGAGAGCGCTGTACAGATCTGAGATCTTTATGTCTGCAAGCTCACATGTACATATGTGAACGTGAACATGATCCTGAACACTAGATGTTTGAGCTGTACTGTACAGCAGCGAAACAGACATACAGTACAATAGTAGCAAAAGGAGTAAACAGCAGTGTTGCCTTGTTTTAAATAAACACTACATTTAACTAAAACTGACTTCATTAGGAAATACACTTTTACTATGGTTAAATAAATGGTCAAAGATTGTCAAATATTGACATTTATTTTCTCTAAATAGTGCTGATATGGCGACCAGTAAATACGGTTTGGTCAGGCTAGCCTGTGTGGAAACTTTTAAACTCTGTTTCAACTAAGCAGGTGTTAGGTTCTGCTCTTATCTCCCCTAATGTGCTCACATACTGTAGATTCATTTCATGGACATTTTAATCAAATTGAATTCAAAGGACTGTTAGAAACTGTAAGTTGTTTGGTTTATGTAATTAAAACTGGGTTTAAATTCATGCCTCTGTTAGCTGTAAAGATCAGGTTTAATGTCATGCAGCAGAAGAAAAGAGGCACTGGCATCTGAATTCACAGCATCATCATCATCATCATCATCATCAGTCTAATCTGGGTTCAGAGATGATCTCTGCTGTTCTGCGGTCAAACTGAGTCCCACACACAGCAGAAACATGTTTCAAAACCTCAACAGTGAGATCTCCGCTCTGACAACACTACGACTGCTATCATTAATTCACCACTTTACTAATGAAGGTCTAGAATGGCTGTCAACTATCTCAATATTGTAAGAACAAATATTATTTCCAATAAATCATCAACATCTAAACCTCTGTAGTTCTCAATACGAGCTTCTGTAGACATGTTACAGAAATAAAGTCAGTCTGGTTAGTAATGAGTGAAGCTAGTGATGCTGTTTGTGGAGTTGTTTAATCAGATCTTGAGAGATTTAATGTCTTTTATCTTCAGTTGATTTCATCTAAGACTGTGGCTGGAAGTCAGGTTAAACAAATTATATTTGCCTTGTATATACGGAAGAAGGCCTTTTTTTATGTAATTTTTAGTGTTTTTTTTGTGTGGAATCAGTTCTATGAATGTAATTTTATAAAAATGTGAAATGGGTGTTAAATTTTGCTGTCTTTGTCTGTAAGTATATATAGAGAGAAATATATAAACATATACTGTATATTTCTCAACTCTGGAAAAAAAAGATGAACATCTCAGGTTAAAATTTAATTTTTGCACATGAAAATCATAATTGCAGTAATCACAGTAATTTGCCTTGGACGTGGCTCTGGCCCTGTTGCAGCTCCAGGGCGTCCAAATTCTCATGAGACGTGCTTCTCAATCGTATTGTTGCCGAGTCAGCAGACGACTCTCCTGCATGTGTTTCGACACTTCAGGACTGTTTGAGTCGGTTCAAACCAGGGCAACTAGTTCACACAGGTTTATGCTGTAGATTGGGTCTTATGGCAGCAACGTGGAGCCTACTTCACATAAGGCCATCTCAGTGGATCAAGGGTTTAGGGATTTAGCCTCGTTGGCATCCTGGTTTCTTGGTTTTTACAGGGATACGGCTTATGTTTTTTTGCCCTGTACGAATCCCTTCTTGGGACTTATCAATTGTCCTGGTAGGTTTCAGTAATGTGTGTAACCCTGGTTCCCTGAATAGGGAATGAGATGCTGCATTGCTGGCCATTCTCTTACTTTTCTTCAACTTTTAGTGCTTCTTTCATAATGGAAACTCTAAGGTGATATGGCGCGAGCACACTCTTATGAGGCATAAGTGACTTATTCCTCAGAGGCGGTGCCAAGTGAAACTAGCCGGTTAATATTTGTGATGGTATAAGAGTTTCAGTCAATCGTCCCACCCGGGGGTGATTCCTATAGTGCTAGTGACGCAGCCTCTAATTCCCTAATCAGGGAACTTAGGTTAGGGTCAAGCGACAAGGGTCAAGGTCAACTTTATTATCCCCAGAGGGCAATTTGTTTGACAGCCAGCAGTAAAGCATATACAATCAACAAACAAACACCACAACACAGACAAAAAACAATGACTTCCATTAATAATATACATATAGTGGGGCAAAAAAGTATTTAGTCAGCCACCAATTGTGCAAGTTCTCCCACTTAAAAATATGAGAGAGGCCTGTAATTTTCATCATAGGTATACCTCAACATTTGTCATTTAAAAAACCGATGGCAGCTGGTATAAAATACATTTTAAATCTATTGGTCCTACATAAAGGCAAATACCATCTGCGAGAAAGCAACTTAAAAACATTCTGCAAGGGATGGCTGGGATCATTCTTAATTAACTCAGCCTTATTCAAAGTCCTAACCTTATACAAGTCGTTCAAATCATTTAAAGTGGTGTCAACAATCTTACCACACACTTTAACACTACCCTGCAATCTATTTCTGTTCCTATTTCTATTTTCTGTTACATACGTAACTGAGACATTTTCATTTATTAATATAGTTCAAACAGATCTGGTACATATTTATCATTTTTGTGATGCGAAGCTTAAGTATTACAGTTTTTCTCGATTGCTAACACACTATAACTGATTCATTTGGCCCAATTTTCCAAACCATTCATACAGTTCTCGAAACAAAGACACGTTTCTCAAAACTTTTAACACATTTCACCTGTTTGCACACACGGTCCAATTTGCTCAGTGTTTACAGCTAAACTCTACAAAAAAATGCAATCGTTTTGCACTGGTTTAACCATGTTCTCATTCAGAAAACACAAACACACAATATAATTAACTCAAGAATTAACTTTCATGTGTGAACATTAAGCAGCAAAACTGATGACACCCAGCAGTCAGAATCTCAGGATGATATGAACAAGAGCACAGCTGATTAAGAGTTTTGGAAAATGAATCATGGTAGTGAGAGACAAAGAGGAATTGGAGGGGAAAATAAAAACGAAGGGGATGAGGTCAAATTTAATTTGTTCCTGATGAAATACAAAGCACTTTAGTTGAGCATGTTCTTCTGCATGGACTGACCATGAGGAAAGTTTGCCTACAGCTCATCTGCAGGGTTTCAATACTACTTACACATACAATATAATTACAGTACATACCAGCAGTACTTCAGATGAGAGTACCTTCATTATTCTATGTACAGTAAATACTGTGGCACATGTTGTACACCCAGGGGCATAGCGGACGGGGGGGATGTGTCCCCCGCACTTTTACTAAAAGGTTATTCTGTTCCCTGCACTTTGTTTTTACCCACCGTGTTTTTTACACATTCAGATTGGTTCTATGCAGTCAATCCGTTTTGCAGTTCTTTAAACTGATGTTTTCGCTTGCAAATCACTGTTCACAGTCTTGCAGTGCCTTTGACCGTCTTTTGGCGAAAAAAACGTGCCAAAAGTGTAAGCGCGGAAAAATGGAAGTCAGAAGCATGCAGATCATATTTATTTTGCGATAGCATAAAGCTTTAGTTTAACAATACATGAATTACACTTACAAGTATTTTTTTCTTACGCCTGAAACGCGATTTACACCTTTACAAAGCTTCTGTTGCGCGTGCAAATTTAATTTACACTTACAGTCTTATGTACACTTCCACAACTCTTACCCTGAGAGCGACCCAGCAGAGGATGAACACCCTGTGTTATAAACAGTCTTGTATATTTAGTTCACCCCAAAATGGGCCAGTAGTATTTGCATATTGTCACTTAACTTCTGCTGCTTGACTTCACGGAGTAAAGATCATTATGAAATTTAAATTAGCCACAGAAGAGGTGCAGATTTGGCAATAATTCAAATTGAAAAAATAAACTGCAGCAATTAACAATTTGTCAGAACCCGTACTAAATTACATGCTATTTTGTTTAGTTGTCTGTTTGTAGGAAAATCATGATATCTTTTAAAAAAAAATCGTGACTATCAATTTATCCAGAATTTAATATAAATAAGCACCAGTCAAGCTGCGATATCAAACAGGACCACAGGGAGACTCCAAAAGACCACTAAACCTGCTGTCTTGACCTTACATGCTACTATACGGATCCATCATCCAGTATAACACTCGTGATTTTAAACCAAATACATGCTGATAATAATAATTTACTGACATCTAGACTCGAATCTCCACAATATCTGATGAAATCGGTTGGGTTTTCTCTGTATTAGAGCTGTTTTGAACTTACTGTTTGAACGCATTAGTTTACTCAGGATCCTTGGACCGAAAAGTTTACAGGAGTTTACCGGTTTTTAAGCTATTGTTTTCATTCTAATGTACTGATTCAAATTAGTAATCAATAATTAACTATTATTTTACCACTCTGCACGCCTCCCCTGACATGCTGTCGTGCATGAACAGGCAGCATCTCTGTTACTGTCGGCAATCAGTATCCTCTCTGACTGGGGTCGGTGACGGAGCGGGCGCAATCATCAAACGTATTTCAAAGGAAGCCGGCGCCACGGTCCTGACCGCTGTCTTTACTGAGTGTTTTAGGGAATATTTGTATTTTTTTTTTTTAGGGGAGAATAAAATGATTCGTGGGACTCTCGCAAAATAGAAATTATCTAAAAATAGAATTTCTAAAAC
>NW_015509637.1:0-775 GCF_001515645.1 Sinocyclocheilus grahami
TTTTTTTTATCCATCAATCAGTCAGTCAGTCAGTCAATCAACCAATCAATTAATTAATCAATCAATCATATTTAATGAAACAAAATTAAAGGTGTAAAATAAATTATTGTTTAGTGGATAGTTCACAAAAATATATAAAATTCTGACTTTCTTTATTCTGTAGAACATTACGTTTTTGCTTTTTGTTTTTTTCAACATTCTTCAAAATATTGTTCACCACTGTGGAGAGAAAGTCATATCAGTTTTAATTTTAATAAAAATGCATTTATCCTTTTTTGAGGGTTGGTTTGGTTTTGACACAGAAAATAAACTACAAATAATTAATAGCTGAACATGACAATGTTATGAGGGAGATGGATTGACTACGTATTTAAGTAATTTAAAAAAATAGAAAAAAGGTGCTGAAACTATTATAAAAGATTGTTAAATTGGTTTAAATTAATAATACATCATACATGAATAATTCATTAAAATTCATATTGCACAAATGTGTTAAGTGGCGTGATTTTGGAATAGAATAAAATATAATTTCTGTATTTTTCCCCGTAAAACGACATACTTCAACAGTGCGCCAACCATCTGACAACCACACATAACAGAAATGCACAATAACATATTTTGACTTGCAATGCATCTGTTTAAAACTTTCATTTGCCGTTTTCTTAATGTTTGTTCCACCAGAGATATTCAACAAAGAGTGGAAAACGTGCCAGTCAGTCCCATTCTTCTTTGTATTATTGGTGTTACCATGTCATTTAACTAAATGAGCCGCTCT
>NW_015509637.1:2130-3691 GCF_001515645.1 Sinocyclocheilus grahami
AAATATTAAGGACTGATAAAACTGGGCATACATAAATACTGTTACATTTTAGATGTTATCTATATATTTCATATAGCATGTTTTGTGCAATCAAATGTACACAAGTGCACATATAAACAATACACGCAAAGACCTATGAATAGTAATAAGGCCAGGCTGCAATAACATGCAGGACCTTCTACAATTTGAATGATTTTACATGGGTCTCAGAGTAATTGAGTAATTGATCCAAACTTCCCGGTAAAGCTGAAACGGTCAAAAAGCATTTACATAAAACACTATAAATCTGATCATTTAAAAAATATTTTTTTTCACGTGTCTGTTTAAAGGGTACAGATACACACAGATCATCATTGTACTTCATCTATTGTGCAGCAGCTAAATGAAGTTTGGCTGGACTTTGTTCGATAAGCAACCAAAAGTCTTTAGTTAGCTAAGGGAATGATGTAACAGGCAAAGATGTAAAACTATAAAGTGTATAAAAAGAGGAACAGAGAGTACTTACACTGTTTGAGTACCTGGCACTGTTTGATTTACACATCTTTTGTATTTATCCAGCGCTAAAAAGTAAATGTACTGCGTTATCAAGTCTCAGCAGTGCACAAGTCAGGTTTTGGACTGAGGGTAACTCAGTGGTGAGAGGAAACTCACTTGTCCTTACATAATCTTGCCTGTCCATATCATAAAGAATTCTAGCACATTATTCTAACAAAAAGAGTATAACAAAAACTGTTAAAATGTATAGGTTAATATTGTGGACCAAATGTGGGCATGGCATACTCAAGGGTTCTCAAGAGGTTGCAAGCGAAGGGACTGACATGATAATTATGTGCTCAGAACAGACATGATCAATTAAAATAATGCTAACTCATTATTACTACACCCAAATAAACCCTTGAACTACAAAGTTCTCCAGGTTGAAAGACATTGAATATCAGTTGTAGAGGGCCATTTTCTATGTGATGGAACTCACAGTGGAGAGGAACGCTGGAGTCTGCAGTGCAGTGGCTGCTCTCAGCATGTGCATCATACCTCCTCTTTCTGACAGCATCATTACTGCCTCACCCATTTCAGGATGATGACGTTCTAAATGCTGGGCTCTTTATCCCTTTATCACACGCCTTACTAAATATGTAATCTCTTTTTTTTCTAGTCCTTTTTCTATTTTCATTTATTTACTGTCATGACAATTTTTGTTGCATTTGCATTCCACATGTTACATGTCAAATGTAAATTGTGCAAATGATGCTTAAATGGAAACGAACAAAATGTAAGTTTTAATTTCTTTATTTTTGTAATGCGAAATGGTGTAAAGTGTGATTTACTTTTTATTTAGAATTCAGTTTTTAATCTGTAATAATACATATTTTCGTTTTTTGCTGTTTTATATTTGATGGAATATATTCAAGTCAACAAAAATCTAAAAGAAATCAAATCAGTACCTAACAAGCAGTTGAAAAGTATAACAAAGAAATCATGCAGGCATGAAAAAAGACAGTAACCTTCAGTCAGTCAGTCCTGGAAAGAAAGAAAGAAAGAAAGAAAGAAAGAAAGAAAGAAA
>NW_015509637.1:6955-8888 GCF_001515645.1 Sinocyclocheilus grahami
AAAAAAAAAAAAGTAGAAACAATCTGTAATAATGTCCTGGCAGAAAATGACCAGCACCTTTTCCAAGTTTATGGACATGTCCTTCAACTCTAAAGCTCAAACACAAATAATTCATATTACGTAAGAGCTAACGCAGGGTAAAAGAAAGCTATATTTGTGCTGTGGAATTTGAATGTGGATTTTTTTTTAAAAAACAATAAAGAAGGTAAGTGTGCCTAAATGTTTAACTGGTACTGAATTATTATCATTATTATTGTTTCTTTTTTTCTGGGCTATATATGTAAATTTTAGCTATTTAATTGTGCTTTTTTATTTTTTAAGAGACAAGCTTAATTATGTTTGTTGTCGGACAACAGTTTGGCTAGATGCAAGCAAAAGGAACAGAAACGATTTTCTCTCAGTGTTCATTAGAGTGGCATAGCAGGAAGAGGAAGAGGCTGGCTAGGCCCTTTCATTTGGGCCTTTCGTCTAATTGCCAGCCCTCACTCCCATCTGGGTGCAGAACCTTTCCACTCTGATTAATGAAGCAGCAACACAAACGTTTTCCTTCTTATTTTGATACCTTGTCGGCTATTTCCTTCTCTAAAGTTCAATTATACACGTATAAAGCAATCCATCATTTAAATGAAACTGACTGCAGAGGCAAATTAAAAATGTCAATTTAAATTAAGAAAGATTGCAATCTCTTTAAAGAAAAAGGTGACTGGCATCAACAAGTTTACTTAAAATAAGGCAGTATTATGCACAATTGGCTGTGAAACCACATATTGCCAGCCCCTTGAAATGTTCGCTGGGTTATTAGTGCCAACTAAATGTTTTCACAACCAGAATATTTCAGTCAATAAACCTTGCTTTGTTCATAAAAAATCAGTATGCTGTTGCTATAATGTTGCTTTGAACTCTGACCCTCTGACGGACTCTCCAACTCCCCCCTCCCAAATACACACACGCACTGTCACTTTAATCAGTCTGAATAAGCTCTTTTGCACTACAAATCATTTTTTTGCACTACAATCATTATATCTGCACTGTTGTTTACTTTACTGGTTTGCACTATATCTGCCATATGCCTTGTGCTTTATATATATATTTTTTACATTTTACCTTATTTGTCTATTTGTATAGTTGTATTTTGTATTTTGTATTTAATCTGTATTTATGTTATCTGTATGCACCAAGGGTCTGAGAGTAACGCAATTTCAATTCTCTGTGTGTATGTGCTGCACATGTGGAATAATTGACAATAAAGCAGACTTGAACTTGAACGAATAATGTTATGTGGGTTTGCAATAATATAGATCTTGAATTTTCAGTTGTTTTTTTCTTTCTTCTTCTTCTTCTTCTTCTTTTCAGGACCCCCTCATTTTCACCTGGTCATCAAGTTTCAGATTCAGACACCGTATTTCAGTAATGAGCTTTCATTGCTCAGTGCAGGAGAGGGGGCAGCACACACAGCTCACAGGCAGGTAATACACTGAAGTGTCTCATCTTCTGTCTACAACCTGTAATAATTATCTGAGAATCACAGGGGAAATAACCCAGACTAAAGACAGAATATTTCCTCAGCAGGGCTTAATATAAATATAATATAATTATAAGATTAAAATAAGGGCTAGGAGGAGCTGAAGCCCCGGGGTCCAAACATGCAGGGGGCCCACAGCTGGCTGCAGTGTCTTGAGCTGATTTCACTTAGGACCTTCACTGACAAGTGATAAGTTGATTAGTTTATACATGATACTAACACATAAAAAAAAAAGTTTGCCTAATGACAATTTCTGACACTGCTCCAGTTTTGTTGTCTGTAAGAAGATGTTTTAGCAAAGGCAAAATGTAATTTTAATTGTTTGTAATGAATGTCTTAGTGGGCGGTATACTTTTCTAGATTGTCTATATACATCTATCTATCTATCTATCTATCTATCTATCTATCTAT
>NW_015509637.1:8941-10206 GCF_001515645.1 Sinocyclocheilus grahami
TATCTATATATATATATATATATATATATATATATATACATATAAATCTATATAACATGACTATCTATATAACATGACTCAAAATGTTCCATTATAGTCTGTATGACTCTCAGTGAGTGATCCAGTGAGAAATGAGGATTTAAGGGCCTGTTTACACCTGGTCACTACATGCATTTTTTTCTGATCGGATATCTATCTGGTTTGCTAAAACATTTCCATTTACACTTGGCCACATAAATGTGTCTTCGCAAAAAGGATGTAAATCTGATCTTCAATTCCCGCCCTATATGCAAATTTAACGGAGTTCACATCAACAAAAGCAACAGATAAGCGCTGCATTTTATTCATTATCGGCTAATTTCAAGATCAAAGACTGCAACAGGAGAGAGTGCAGCATCAGCACTGCTAATATAATGGTCTCACCACTTTTAATGATGATGATTGTGTGTTGAGCATCTGCTTTTCACGATCAGAGAAAACGCATGAAGTGACTAGGTTTAAACAGGCCCTAAGCTGCCTTCTCTTTATTTAAGTAGTAATAATGTGTGACAAAATGAATACAGAATATAGCATGAAGTCCAGAGGGATGTCAGAGAATTGACCACAGACGTAAGGTCCAAAACAATGCAATTAAGTATTCATTTCTTTAAAATTATCCACAGTCAGTGTCCAATTCTGTAAGATGTCTGATAAAATGTGCAAATTATTAACATATCAGTATCTATTGATTCTCTAAGTGGTTAAATGTTAAAGTAGTAGATACAATCAAAATGAAATAAAACATTAAAATAAGTTATTGATTAGTTTCACATTAATTATGAAACTGTATGCAGTTTCTTAGTAGTTTTCTCAGAGGCATGAACTACTGCATTTAACTAAATGCTATTTACTAATTAATTAATCTGAGTTTCTTGTTACATAAATATTGTTACTAGAATGTTATTACATTCATTTGTTCATTGTTACATTCATTACATTCATTGTTAATTTGTTATTACAAATGATATTGCATTACTCATTTGTTACTCATTTGTTTCTGTGTAGTTATTAATTAATGAAGGAATGATATTCTAAAGTATTACCCACATTTTGAAGTAAAAAGACTGATATTTATATTTTTATTGTAAAACCTACTACAATGATCTTTGTTTTATTTACAACCTCATGGGAAAAGCAGGGTTGTCATGCATTATGTGAGGGGGCACACAGACAGACAGAGACATGCATGCGCACACACACACACACACACACACACACACACACAC
>NW_015509637.1:11530-12034 GCF_001515645.1 Sinocyclocheilus grahami
TGTGTGTGTGTGTGTGTGTGCACTTTATTCCTGTTTTTTAACAGGTGTGCCAATGTGTCCAAGGTCTATTTCTTGTTTTTTTTAGGTGCATCCATGATGTGCACACAACAAAATTAAATTACAGTTAAAAAGTGATGCTTAAGAAATAAAATAATAACACTAATAAGTGTCATGAACACTAATAATATTTAAATACAATGTGAGCAAAATCTATTTCTAAACCATAACATTTTCTCATTTGAAATATCACTTTAATCATCTTACATGCATTGTAGATTTTATCTATTTTATCTAGATTTTATCTATAATTTTTGTTTAAACCAACTGCCATAAATTAATGGTCGTCATCATCCTCATGTGTACTTTTCCTGTTGTTTGTTCTGGGCTGTGCTTGCGGTATATTACACTTAGTCCGGTGCGCAAGTGTGAGTCTGGCATATCGCCGGTGGTCCACATTCTCTCTATGTGTGACTCTCTAAGTTATCTGAGAACTTCAGTGGGGTT
>NW_015509637.1:12044-12841 GCF_001515645.1 Sinocyclocheilus grahami
GCACATGTTCTCATGACACATAAAGAGCCACTCTGATCACAGATATGCAATTTAGCTTGAGACACATCCTGATCCTCTTTTCTGTCTCTCTCAGCTGTCCTATAATAGCGTACTTTCACACTAGCACTTTTGGTGCGCACCCAGGTTCGAATGACGTCAGAGTTCAGTATGTTTGGATGATGTGTGAACACTGTTTTCCGAACTCGGTTGTGCACCCGCGAACCGTACCCAAGTCTGCTTGAAAGGGGTGGTCTGGGGTACGGTTTGCTGCTGATATGAACGCAATAGTACCAAATCGCGGAAGTGAACCACTATTAATGACATATTATTTGATATAAATTTGTGTTTGTGTGTGCAGGGCCGTCACTAGCAGGGTGAAAGGTGGTGACAATTATAGGGCCATCCATTGCCCAAGGGGCCCACTAAATCCAGTAGTTATGCTATATATTCCCCTACTCATATATGAATAATTTTAATATATATAGAACAAAGTCAGCTTGTATGCAATTTAGTTAAAAATGCTTTCCAAAAATCTCCCCTCCATAAAAAAGGGTTTAGTCTGATGGTTAATCATTTCAGCTGAGTCAGCTAAAACAAGGAGAGAGACCCAATACAATCGCAGGTCCCACCCCAGATAGTGAAAACAACAATCAGAGTTGAGGCTGCTCAGAGAACGGTTTAAGTTAGAAGTAAAGTTCAGTGGAAGTGAAACTGACTGAAAATGCTGGGGGAAAAATCTGGGTTCCAGTAATGTCATGAAAAGGAGAGGGAGGCCAGGAGAACTGCTTAATCAGTCT
>NW_015509638.1:0-1825 GCF_001515645.1 Sinocyclocheilus grahami
CTCCCCGATGCCCGGCACTCCAGACACCGGCATCCCAGAGGAAACCGCCTCGTACTCGCTGTCTCCCCGGAGCACATCCGGCAAACGCACACACTCCTCCGAATCCGACATCGAGCTGCAGAAGCTGGAGGTGTTGAAGCAGATGTCCGCTAAAGTCCTGGAGCACCCGTCTCCGGACGCCGCCGCCGTCTTCTCCAGCCAAGTGGCCATGGAGTACCGTCTGCTGAGAGACCCCAGCATCCAGATGCGCGTCCGCCGGCAGATCATGGCTCTCCTCTACGAGGCACAGGATTCAGAGAAACGTTCCCGGCAGTCCAAGAGACACGAGCAGAGAGAACTCAAAACTGAGGACGACGTTACTTGGATTAAAACTAATATATAAGCTGAAAAATAGTGTTGTTCTTGTGTTTTCTACATTGTACTGAACTATTTTTTCCTAGTGGAAGCTTTGAGATAATCTACATGTAAGATAATAAAACTCTCCAACTCTTCATGTGTATTTTTTTTTTTTATGTAGCTGTGAGATTATGAATAATCAAAACTTAGTTTCACTACCAAGACATTAAATGCCATCCAGTAGCTTTTTGATTCGAAATCTAGCATCTGTGCAGCAGGTGGCAGCATCTTGCAAGTGTACAGTTGAATTGCATTCATTAAAGATGCTGAAATGCACAGAAAAATCATTAAATTCATAATGTAACGTTAACTTTAAAAGCAAAATAAAACCTTAGAAATACATACTTTGATTTACTTATTATATATACATTTATTTGATCATTTGTGTTCATATTTAGATTTTTATGTACCTACAACAAAAAATGTAAAAATAATTTTAAGCAAAATAAAACCCTAGAAATAAATGTTACGTCATGATGTAAAATTAAAGTAACTTTAAAATTAAAAGCAAAAACAAAAACTATGAAAAGAGGTGTTCATATATTTATATATATATATAATGGTACATTTTATTTGAGATTTTATTTTATGCAAATTTAAACGTTATACGTGTAAAAACTAAAAATGTAATTAAATACATTTTAAGTATTTTAATAAATTAATAGAAAACGTATGCATATTATATTTATATATTTGTTATACTGCAATGTATAACTCATGTCAGGGTTACTTTAAGTAAATACTTTAGGTCTGGCTGGAAATATTGAATACATATTTAAGTAATTGTTGCTGGCAAACATGTTTTGGATCCCTGCTCTAAACTATTATTACAAATAGTGTTTTTCATATGTAGATACATCTCACGTTCCTCTATGATTGCGACATGTAGCTTCAGATGAAGAAAGGCACAAATAGTTGTGCATGATTCTGTAAGCCTAAATTATTAATTTTATTAGCAGAGAATTAAAATTATATTATTGTGTACGTGATGATAAATGTAACAAAAAAAAACAAAAAAATCATTATTATTTTTTTTTTTACATCAAATGCAGTTCATCTGTCTGTTTGATAACACTAAACCTTGACTTGTTCTTTCTGTTATTATTACTCGGCCCTGTTTGAGCACCTGGAACGAGAGGAAAGGAAACAGACCTCCCTCACATTCTCCATCTGATGATAAATAAACAGTCCTCTATCTCCTCTGTGTTGGTGAAGCTGGTCTCAGAGTCCAGCAGGGCTTTGATTTGTTCTGAACAGTCTTTGTATCCGGAGCCAGTTTCCTGCTGGATTATCAGAGAACAGAACGGCTTCATATAACCCACCAAAAGAGCTTTTTGTAAATGTTACTATCCTACTCTATATCATTTTATTTTTATGTATCTATTTTATTTCGGGTGATATCTGTGTGGACAGTTGACTGTTTCATTCA
>NW_015509638.1:1924-3826 GCF_001515645.1 Sinocyclocheilus grahami
AAATTATTACAACTAAAACTGAACTATAAATATATATTATTATATAAAATATATATTTAAAATACAAAATGACTAAAACTTCAACTTAAATTTCAGGCAACGTTGATAATTTTCATTTGTTTGTCTTTTTTATTCTTATTCTTAAGCTTTATTTTAATTTGAGTAATTTTTAGTGCTTCAATTAGTTGCTGAGGGAGCATTTTCTAATTTTCGTTTAAGTACTAAAATTACTCAAATCAGAACTATTTTTACAGAAATAAAAATAAACCTAAATAAAAATGAAGAAAAGCACATTCAAAAGCACATCGCAAAATACTCTAAAATAAATATGAAAACTGAAAATATAAAAATAAAAGCTAATTCGAAATATTAAATAATAATAATAAATATAAAACTATATATGCTATAATAATATAATATAATACTAAAGTGACAACTAGCCCCGGTGAGACGCAGCATTGATTTCTGGAAGAGTCTTCTGTTAGTGATGCTCTTCGAGAGTCCAGTTTAACATCACAGTGATTTGTGCGTCAGTGACAGGAAGTGGATGTTCTGAGAGGAAGTGCTCTCTCTCTCTCTCTCATGATGATGGGGGATGATGGGAAGGCGGGGTGCTTTGACCTAAATTCACACTCTTTCAGTGCTGTGAGCGCTGTGCTTTATTACCGTCGCAGGGAAAGATGCCACGTCCTGTTTTCTCCTAATGGTCCATTCTGTTTTCTCTCACATCTGCTCATTACGGAGCATTATAGAGCCTTCAACAACACACGCTTTCATTTACTCTGTTTTCACCTCTCTGATTGGAATATTTTTCTCTCTCATCTCAGAGCTCTTCTGTCCCTCATCCACTGTCTTTATGTCTCTCACCATTATGACGATCACTGGAAATAAGCTGTTATGATTCACAGTTATCTGATCAATGTAAGTCACTGCGAGATTAACATTTATTATATATACTGTATATATTTACACATTTCTTTCTTTCTTATTGTTTATAAATATAATTTCATGTGTAGGTGTGCTATTTCATTCAATTATTTTTATTTATAAAGAGCACACCTGCAGCTGAGATTGTTTATAAATAAAATTACTATAAATCAGAAAAACAAACAAAACTAAATAAATAAATAACAGACCTGCAGCTGAGATTTTTTATAAATAAAATGAAAGCAAGTATATTAGATGAAATAAATAAATAACACACCTGCAGCTGAGATTTGTTTATAAATAAAATGAATTCAAATAAATTAGATAACAATAAATCAATCAATTAATAAATAAATAGCACACATGAGATGACATCTATTTTTTTAATAAATATAGCTTAAGCTGTAGGCGTGCTATCTTTTATATAATTCATATTTATTTATAAATATAATTTCAGCTGTAGGATGTGCTACTTGACTATTTAATTTATTGATTTATAAATGTAATCTCAACAGTAGGTGTGTATAAAATATAAATATATGCTGTATATCATGTGGATTTATGTATTTATTTCCACATATAATGGCCCCTGGATACATCCACACACAAATGTTGTTTTGTGAAGGTTTCGCCGATAGTGGCAGTAAGTGAACGGCTCCTCTCAATAACCAATTCTTTTCTAATTCTCAGCCAGTCCTGCGAGTGAACCAGAAGGTTGAAAAAAAGGACATTTGCGCGAGTGAGTCAGCGGCTGGCGGGTCATTAAGACCCATCAAACATCCTCCTCCAGCAGATCCAGGCCTGCAGGCATGACCGGCGGCAGATACAGAGCCTCCTGGGAGCAGCAACACCCCCTCTTCTGATGGAGCCGTCAATGAAAGCTAATCCAGCATAAGCCTCGGGAAGCCAAACCTCAGCCGTGAGAGCCGCTGATGTCAACATCTTCATCAGCCTGCTTCACTTACACTTGTGATA
>NW_015509638.1:5050-5942 GCF_001515645.1 Sinocyclocheilus grahami
AGAGGATCACAGCGGCTCTACGACCACAGACAAGCGTCACACCGACACATCCGTCGCGCTTTACAGTGAAACGCGCGACACAGGCCTGCGTCCGCCACCGTAAACCGACGCATAGCGGATTGTTCGCGTCTCATATGAGGCACACGAGCAGCCAAACCCTTCCAGAGGAAACCGACGAGTGCTTAATGACAGCCATCGAGCGACTGGCCGGGAAGAAAACGAGGAAAATCCAGGAATAACGCACGACTCCGAGGTAGCGTGTGATCGCCTTTCATTAATGTGCGCGTGTGATTGTCAATGTTCAGTTACTGATGGGGTTTAGAGAACGTTTTATACATTGGCACAGGACTGCATTGCTTTCATCCCTATATAATGTTACATAGTGCTCTAATAGTACAGTATATAATGTCTATCCAATAACAGGGTGTCGTTGGATAGAGAAACAGACACAGTAAACCCGGCGGCTGCGCAGGTGCTCGGGCATCTCTCGTGGATTTAAAGGGATTCGCAAACCACAGATCGTATTGAACCAGTTAAGGACATTATATATTCTTATACTTACACAATTAGACCGCATAGTAGGCTAAAAATAACGTGGATAAATGTTGCTTTGAAAGGTTTACGCGTCCCTGATTGATGCGTTGTTGAAATAACAGAAATGATGTTGGTCTTAAAGGGACAGATCACCTAAAAATGCAAATTCAGTCCATATCTACTCACCCTCATGATGTTAAATCCCTTGAACGTACTGTGTTATTTAATGAAGCAAAAGCAGAAATTTAGGCGAATATCATTGGCGATCTGTTCCATACAATGCAAGTGGACGGGGACTGAAGCTGACAAGGGTAAAAAGGATATATATATATATATATATATATATATATATATATAT
>NW_015509638.1:13462-14531 GCF_001515645.1 Sinocyclocheilus grahami
GTCCTGTTTGTTCTAAAACCTAGTGAGCTGCACTGCTGCCTACATAGGTGTTATATAGGTTACTATAAAGCTCATTCTGATTCTAAGCTAACAATTATCCAATCAACAAAGCACAAAGTTGTTTAAAAATGAATGGCGGACAAGAATAATAAATGGCTAATCTTTAATTACACTGAACTTATGGGTTCAGCAATATATTTAAAATAAAATATATATTTGTTTCAATATTTATATATATTTTTATTATATTCATTACGGATTTTTATAGACATTTATATATTTATGTAAATTTGGATTTAATTCCATTTACAAACTGATAAATGTAAATTCTGAGATGGATCATCTAAAATGATATCTAAATATGTATAAATAACTATACACACTATATATACATATATAGATTTTTATATATGTAACTTTAGATTCAATATTTATCAGTTTGTTTCTTATAGACTAAGTAATTTATAAATGCAATAGTTCTAAAATCTACAGACAGACTTATCCAGGATTTTAAAATAATTTTGATAATTTAATTTAAATATATAATACATAAACCTTTTTTTCAGCCACTCAAAAGAAACAGTATTTTTACTTCTGCGTGGCCTATTAAAGTAGTAAAACATTGAATGTATTTCACTTGTACATAATGTCAGTACAGGGGAAAAAGCTTTGTTGCTGTAATGCGTGCTCAGAATAGCTGACCTGGGGTCAGGTCCTTGTGTAAACACCATTTAATTAAATTCTGTGTTTGTGTGTGCTTTAAAGCATTACAGTTTCCATGTTGCCTAGCTATTTTCTGTCTCCCGCTGTACCAAATATCTGTTTTGTAGCCTGTTTGCACCTTGAACTGGTGCAGATTTTAAAAAGCATTTAAATTCAGGCCCATCCATGACTCTGAATCATACAGCCGTCAGGAGATTTTTACACCGCTTCTATTGGCTTTAAATGAGAGGAGATTTTGTACAGAGATGACTGTCAGTGGGCATTAAGAGCGCGCAGTACAGACACACACTGCTCTTTTAGACTGTCTTCTGTCTCTCTCTCTGTGTGTGTGTGTGTGTGTGTGTGT
>NW_015509639.1:0-595 GCF_001515645.1 Sinocyclocheilus grahami
GTTTTCGAAATTCGTCTTATTGATCTTATAGTTAACAATTCATCCATGTGTTTCATATTTTGACCTAGTAATACTTAATCCAAGTGTTATAACTGGATCTTCCTGTAAAAACAACAAAGTGATGTATGCCAGGCTTCTCCAATCATTTAGTCTGTTTAAAGTCCGCCCCTTTCTTACAGTCGACCTCAAGCTCGTATTCAGAGCCAATCAACAACCGACAAATACGACCAAGTCCCTCCCTACATTTTTACATTTTACATGGATTTACATCAATACAGTAGAAAAGATATGTCACTATTTCTGTTACATTGCGTCTTTTAAAGGATTAGTTCACTTCCAGAATAAAACGTTACTGATAAATTAATCACCCCCATGTCATCCAAGATGTTCGTGTCTTACTTTCTTCAGTAGAAAAGAAATTAAGGTTTTTGAGGAAAGTGTTCCAGGATTTTTCTCCATATAGTGGACTTCAACAGGGACCAAAGGGTTGAAGGTCCAAATTGCAGTTTCAGTGCAGCTTTAAAGGGTTTTACATGACCCCAGCCAAGGAATAAGGGTTATCTAGCCAAACGATAAGTCATTTTCTAAAAAAAAA
>NW_015509639.1:605-891 GCF_001515645.1 Sinocyclocheilus grahami
GGACGATTTTGACGTTGGAGGAGAAAATCAGATGAAGTTCGGTAGTACTTCTGCCTACGTCACGCGTAACCTTTCCAACGTGATTACGTAATGTGTAAAGTTGTGGACGCGCATCGCAAAGCTAGAGCAAGATGAGCATTTGTGGTTAAAAAGTAGGGATGCATCGAATGTTTGGCAACCAAAATTATTCAGCCGAAAATAGCAAAAAAAAGCTATTTCGGTGTTCGGCCGAATAAGCAAAAATAAATTGTACCGAACAATGACGTGATGCTATCAAATAGCAACC
>NW_015509639.1:6301-7830 GCF_001515645.1 Sinocyclocheilus grahami
TTTGTCTTAAATGCACCTGAAGCGTGACTGGATCGGTTTTTTTTCTTCTTTTTTTCATGTTAATTTATCTCTCATGTCAGCCATGTATCTTTTGAAGATTTTTGTTTTATGAAATCTTTTTGTTTTTAGAACTATTTTTTTCAAGATCCCAAACATGTGGTAATGTAAATGGCTATGCATCTCTGCCTCATACTGCCCTGCCGGCTATGTCCACTGTGCTCTGTTGCCACAGTAACACATAAAAAAACTTCATCTTAAAACCAGAAGATGAGACAACACTGTAACCTGATGAGCTGCGGTTGATATCATTGCAGCTGTTGAAAGGACAAAATATTCTGCATTATTCAGTCAAGCTGCAAACCTTATGAGAAGCCAGTGGAATCGGTGAAGTCCAACGAGGAGCCATCTTAATGTTTGTGACCCAGTGAGGAAATGGCAGAATCCGTGTTGCCCAGTCAAACAGCATAGATTTTTAAGGACCTGTCAGGACACCAAGAGGGGTAGAAGTCAGTCGGAGGGCATACTTTTGTCTGTGCATCTTTGTGTGGGTTGGCTGTACTGTTTTCTCTGAAAATTTTTAATTTTCTACAAACCAATCATCTTTTCCCACTACCCCAGCTCTCATCCTGTCATCTCCACTACTATGATCAAACTGTTATTTAAATGTATCTACATGACTGCTTTTCTGAAAAAAGATGTATTATATTTATAACAAATGACTGTACATAGAATAAAATGTAACCAAGAACACGGCTGCCTGTTGCCTTCTTAGGTGTTTGGTTTATTTTAGTAATGTAATTTGCTGTACTGTTTATCAAGTACCATCTACCAATCACAACACACAAGTTTGTTCTCTAATATGCAGTCCCTGGGAAGCATGTAATTGAACGTGCTGTGGTAAATGATGAATGCTAGGCTTGTTTTTTAATAATAGTAATTTTCTTTTTGTGCCTGGCTGTTTGCTGCTTACATTTTTTAACAAGTGTAGCAAAACAGAGCTTCAGAATCTTGCCAGAAATGCTTTTGTCTTCTGCATCGGTTTATTTTTAAATTCAATCAACAGGGCTGGTTCTGTCCATGGCACTGTATTTTATGTGAGGTTGGACTGCTCGAGGGGACAACTAGGTTTGTCTACAATGTTATGCATTTTGTCCCTGAAGCAAACAAAAACTAGCTGGAAAGCTCGACATGCTTCAACATGTATGTTGATGTTGGCAGCTGAAACATCAGTGAAAGGAATGTGATGAATTTCACAGCAATAGACATAACGGTGCACCCACCTAATTGATTTGTTTTAATACGTCCTACTTTGTTCTGGCACAAATTAATTTTTATATCAGTTTTTTTTTCTCAAAATCGCAAGCTTTTTATCATGCTGTTTTAATAAAAATTATCTGAAATCATCGACTGAGCCCACTTTGAAAAACTACAACTACCGTATAAGAGTTAACGTGTTCCAGTATTTACATGCACATACATATTCTTACAATAATATAATTATAATAACCTAAAGGCCATAACCATCTTAA
>NW_015509639.1:8159-14539 GCF_001515645.1 Sinocyclocheilus grahami
AAAGCGCATAATCCCAACATAATTCACATTTCTCGCACCAAAAATTCCACACACGTGTTTTTCTGTCCCTTCAGGTGCAAATCGACTCGCTCATACATTTTGAAGCAACAATTTATTTGTATACCTTTTAAACTCAGGAATGGTGTGTGGGATTAAGCAGGTTGAAGCTCTGATTATCCTGAAGGGTTCAGGATGTTTTATTCATTGAATGCAAAACTGTTCCCTCTCTCTTTTCCCCTTTACCGCTCCCTTCACCTATACTTTTCCTTTCTGTTGCGTTCCTTTCTTCCCTGTTCTCTCTTCCTTCCTTTTCATCTCAGTGCGCTTCTTTTTGTTTCTTTACATTCCTTCTGTTTTCTTTATTATTATTATTATTAGCTTATTCTTATTATATTTGTTAATTCTAATGATTCATACCTTCAGGGTTTTTTTAAAGGAGTCTTAAAGCACTAATCATTTTGCACTTGAACAGGAATGCTGAACCTGCTGTCCCAATACGAGAATCCGGATCTAATGTAATTTAATGTGTAAAGGCACGAAAAGATGCATTAAAATAACGCGCGCTGTCGTCAAAGGTCGATGCGTTTCCAAACTCACCATTGCGCGCATCAGGCGTTCAGTACAACTGCTTTTTATTGAAAAGTGAGTTGGGGAAGAGGGTGGGGGGGTTATTCACAACTCGCTGTGGACCACTCGGGATCATCTGCACGTGCGTTTGCGCACAGTCTTGCGCAAAATCACTGATCACCACCGGAAAGGCTCGTTTTTGGTCTCCCACGCGCATCTACTCGACTGTGCCTGCCACCGCGATGTGAGTCCGAACCGCGAAGCTTTGACGAATGATCACGGATAAAGCGGATGAACCCCTTCGGCTTTCCGAGGAGAGGCGAGGCTGACGGCTGTCATGGTAGGAGTGTGATTTTGGAGATGTTGGGTGGAAGAGATCAATCAGGGTTGTTTGAACCCACTTGGATTTTTCTAAGTGATGACATCGAATGTCTCCTAGCGAGCAGGTGCATGTGGATAAATAGCGCGCAAAGGAGGCAGGTGTGGACGCGAGAGTTTGATGCCGATGAGACGCGCGTCTGGAACCCGAGTGTCTTTTTTGTGTCGATTATGCGCTGTTCTCTTCAATTTCGGTGTCTCGCGGTGGCATTCCTCATGCATATACCCCATTCACTTGTTGATTGTTTGTAATCCTGCCTCGAAAACTCATGTGGTGTTTTTCCAGGCTTTGGTTTTGGTTTTATTAGTGAATGAAAGAAGCTGAAGGCTTGTGCGCTTGTTGGCTGAGGGTTGCGCTTCTCTTTGCACATGAGTCGATGAGTGCTGGTTGGTTAAACATTTGTATCTCAGTGTTGTTTTGGACTGTATGTTTCAATGTTTAATAATTAATTTCCATGCTTGTCTGCTACAAATTAATGCAGTTTATAAATCTGCAACTTATTCCTAAACTGTGTGAATTATTGCCAAACACAAAGAGTGCTGTTACAATCTACCCTACTACTTGGGTGGTTTGTAACACCAAATAAAACAGACAATTTACAATTTTACATGACATTATTATGATGATCAAATGTACTTATTTTAGAATGATTATGACTTCCCTTCGCTTGTTTCATTTTAATTCCAGATAGCAAACATCTAGGAAATATATATCAACTCTTAACAACAAAAGCTATAACAATTTTAACCGTATTTTGGGGACAAAATATCAGTTTTGATATCTAAAAAATCTGACGAAAACCTCCTTTTGGGGATGTTCTTATTTGTAAAAAATGGTATAAAAAATAAAATATGTTTAAAATTGTGAAAATGCAGAAAGTTTTATGTTAGGGTTTATAACTAGATGTAGCCTATATGAAAACAATAGAAGTCTATGTCAGCTAAATGTGTGTGGGTCTGTTTACTTAATCATATTTTGTGGTCAAATTTGTGCCCAGAAGTGAGTTAAATATGACAAAACCTCCCTCTGAAGGCATTCTCATTTGTAAAAACTGTATAAAAATAAAGCAAATAAAAGTTGCTTGAAAAATGCATGAAATTCTCTTTTAGGGTTAGTGTGTGGGTTAGGTTGAAGTATTTATTTAAAAAATATAAATAAAAAGTATGCAATGTCCCCATTTAGATAGTGAAATAATTGTGTGTGTGTGTGTGTGTGTGTGTGTGTGTGTGTGTGTGTGTGCGCGCGCGTGCATGCATGTGTGAGTTTGTGTGTTGGCCATTTTGTTCCATTCTGTAAAATCGTTGTGGATCCAGTAAAAAGTGCACATAGTAACAAGTGATACAACCTCCCATGTTTTTACCAGGAAACTTTAAAAATGTTGTTTAACATGTAGATGAAAAGCTTGTGTGGATGTTAAATGTTATAGATGAACCCGCTGAGTCAGATAAAACCAGTTGTCGTTTAACATTCATTAACAAAATCTCAGATGTGAAATTTTACTTCACATTTGTACTTTAAATCCTTTATATGTTTTAACAGAGCTTTTACTGTCGCCTCAGCTGCGTGATAGTGACTTCTCTCCAGCTGCAGCTCATTTCATGTTACAACCCACTCTGTGTTACAACACTCCCTCCTGCTGCAATCAAACTTTTTCTTAACCACTGAAACAGAGACAATTCTTGATGACAATTTTTTGTCATCAAAGCGTATGACACAGGAGAAAACCTGGAATGTCTTTAGAGACATGGTGGCTGGAAATATTGACCTTCCAGTGTCAGCATTCCAAAGGCTTGCTGTTGCTTCTTCTTTTGACTTGTGCACTCCTGCCAAAATGATCACCCCTATGAAGGCTTGCAAGTCAGTCACATCAAAGTCCCCATACGCCCTCCTCTCCTCTAAGTTGATGGTGTAATGAAAAGCTCAAATGCTGATTTTACTGTATATCTTGGCCATGGCTGACAGCATATCTGGTGGAACCATTTTGATGACATTAGCAGCACTAAGCTTACCCTGTCATTCAAGAGGGGAGCGGGACCATAATAACTTTCCATTTTTGGAAGGCAATGTGTCTGCTGGTGGTTGAGAGACAACAGGAGGATCAACACTAGGAGCCTTATTCTCATCTGAGGAGGATGCCTTATATTCAGGGTCCTCCTCAACATTATCGTCTGTCTCAGACACATTCTCCTGTTACTTTCACTGTCAAAAAACTGTGAAAAAATCTCATTGAGAGAAAACCTTTGCTTAGAGGCCATAGAGAGAGAGAGCATAAAGAGAGAACACAGAGCACAAAGAGAAATGGTTCAGAAGTCTTCTGTGTAAGCTTTTATATGTTTGCTCCTCCCCTGTAAACCACGAGAATTATGTTTTTTTTTTTTATATTATGAATATATAAAATTATAGTAAAAATTATACAATTATAGCATGTTATAGTGACCTCAATATCACCCAAAACAAATGTGTGTAAAAGGTTGATATGTATTATGTTTTATACAGCTAAAAGAGCCTGGGTTCAAATTGACCCCAAAGAACATTGGAAGAGGACACTGGAAAAATATCATCATGTTCATTTTATGTTTACTGAGTTGTCCCCATAGGAAAAGTCATTAAAGGGCACCTATTATGCAAAATCCACTTTTACATGGTGTTTGGACATAAATGTGTGTTGGCAGTGTGTGAACACAACCACCCTACAATGATAAAAAAAATCCACCCTAATTTTTGAATCCCCTTTAAACCAAGTCAGTCTCACTAGGCCTGCCGTTTTGATCCACATGCAGTGTGACGTCACATTGCATAGGGTGGGGCCACGGGGGTTGATTGACAGCCCTGCATTGCTATAGTTTCCGCCCTCAGCGGTTGTACGCTGTCCTCCATTTTCTCCTTGCTCGACCAGCTGTTTCATCAACAATGTCTCGTAAGCGAGGGAATTCCAAGATGGCGGAGTGAGCGGGTCGCGTTTATGCAGGCTCTGAGGAAAATAGCTTGAAAACGTCCTAAAATTTTTATCTCTGACATAAAAAACCAACCGGTAGTTAAGCTATTTTCAAGTTTGTTTCAACTTGTGGACTTGTTGCGCTAACTACACAAGTTTTCTCCTTTTCCTTAAATGTAAACGATGGCAAACACCAACCAAGCAGATACCGGGCTAGTTGAGCGTGACTACAACTTAAATGCTCTCGCAGGCGCATGTGATGAAGAAGAAATTGAAGATATGATGGTAGAAACTGCCAAAACCAGACATGACCATACACCTCTGCCCAGCCCGAATCCTAAGAAAGTAAGAACAAAGGCGAAAGACAAAGTTAAACAAACAGACGAAATAACAAATGAAGTGATTTTCGATGCAATTCAAACTCTAATTAAGAGATTTGACGAGCAAGATCAGCGACTGAAAATAATTGAAAAGACAATGGAGGAAAATGCACACGCAGTTAAAGAGTATAAAGAAGAAAAAGGAAGTAGCAGACTTGAGGAAAGAGAACATCTTACTGAGACAGCAGTGTTTGGAGCATGCCAGATACAAAAGAAGATGGGATCTCAGACTGATCGATCTTCCAGAAAAGGCAAAGGAAGACACAAGAGAAACGGTGATCGGAATTCTTGATTCCGTGGAGAAGCTCCGGCAGTCGGTGGATATCGTGCATCGGTTAGGAAAAAGAAACGACGCTGCTACTAATAAGTTACCCAGGCCAGTGATCATTCAGTTTGCAATGTGGACTGTGCGTGATGAAGTGTGGAGAATATCAAGAGAGGCAAGAGTGTGTACAGACATGAACATCCAATTCAAAGAAGACTTTTCAAAGGAAGATCGCGAAGCTCGTGCTAAGTTGTGGCCAAAAGTGCAAGAAGCCAGAAAAAATGGGAAGAGAGCCTTCCTAATAGAAGGCTATGCACTTATTGATGAACTCAGAGTTGACCCGTAACTGATGAGCACAAGGTAACACGTAGACTCGTTAAAGTATTCAAGATTGCCACATATCAGATGGAAATAATCTGATAAAACTGTTTAAGAAAAGGTGTTTAACTAAAGGCAGTACTGTATGTTTTAGTTGGTATGGTTTTGTTATAGAGTTATTAAGGACAACATGTTCACTTCTGCGTTTAAAGTTGAGTGTGTGCTGAGAGCTGAGACAGTTATACATAAATTTATGTCAATTTCTTTACTATCTTTGAATGCTAGGGGGTTAAAAAACAGTGTTAAGCGTAAAGCAAGTTTTTTTATTTTGCAAGGAACAAAAAGCGAACTGTGTTTTCTTACAAGAGACTCATTCTGCTTTAAATGATGAAAGATTTCGGAAAGTTCAGTGGGGTGATTTAGCCCTGTTTGCACATGGATCTTCACATTCAGCTGGAGTGATGGTATTATTTAACAGATTTGAAGGCTCTGTAATTGTTCATAAGGGGACACAGAAGGCCACTGGTTAATGATAGCAGTAGAAATTCATGCCAAATGTTATATATGACTCTGTATTTTTGGTTATAATAACAAAGTGGCTAATAAAAAATGTTTGAGAAACTTGGTAAATTGGAAAAAAAAGTATAATGCAGAAAATGCGATAATAGGGGGTGACTTTAGTAAAGTCCCTGATTTATGGCTAGACAGGAGACCTCAAAGAGGTGCACATTCTGTGTATAATGATACTATATTGAATTTCTGTAAAACTGTAGATGTGGTTGATTAATGGAGGGTATCTAACCCAAACAGCATTCAGTATACATGGTTTAACTCCTCAGGAAATGGACAATGTCCGAGATTAGATTATTGTCTTATTTCTTGTGAACTATGTAAAATTGTCTCGGAATGTAAAATTACAGATCACTGTATGGTTACTCTGTCCTTATCAGTCTTTAAGAAACCTCAAATCTCTCCTAATATTTGGAAGTTTAATAGTGACTTGTTAAAGAATTATAGATTTTATCAACAGGTGTTGGCTCTCATTCAGGAGATTGAAAAGCTAGATATGTCTAACTTAAATGGGAATGGTTTAAATTTAAGGTTAAACAAATAGCAATTGATATAGGCACATTTTTATCAGTGAGGAGAAAACAAAAACAAAGGGAACTGATTGGAGAAATAAACAACTGGGCAGGTAATACACAAGAATCACCAGAAAATTCAGCAAAATTACAGTCACTGCAATCTCAACTAGATGACTTGTATTCAGAAAAAGCAAATGGAGCTTATATTCGATCAAGAGCGCGGTGGATTGAAAATGGAGAAAAAAGTTCATCATATTTTTTCGGCCTTGAAAAACAAAGAAAAAAATTAGTAATCTTAAGATTAATGAAATTATAACAGGCGATCAAAAAGTAATTCAAAATGAAATGTAGCTTTTCTTTTCTAACCTTTATAAATCCAGTTACAAAAATGCTGATTGTGAGTCTCTATTTGTGATTATAAGAGATAAAATACGTAAACTGAATGAGGAAG
>NW_015509640.1:0-1402 GCF_001515645.1 Sinocyclocheilus grahami
CTTGCATGTAATTATGCATAATTAATTGTTATTATAACAGTAAATGCATGTAACCTGTTACAAGGACACCTTGAAATAAAGTGTTACTAGTAAAATATAAATAATAGATGAAAAACTTGACCTGAAATAAAATAAAGTAAATAAAGTTTATGTTGAAGTACTAAAATGACGGCAATTAAAACTGGATTAAAATAAAGCTAAATATTTATAATAAATTATATTAAATAATATATTAATGTATATTGAATATATTAACTCATAAATTAAATAAATATTTTAAAAAGTAAAAATGACAAGCCCAACAAAATTTCTGACATTTAAACTAAAATTTTGAATGAAAACTCAAATTATTTAAAATAAAAGCTAATTAAAAATATTGTGATAGTGTATGTGATACTAAAATAGCACTGAATTAAAGCTAAATATATTTATAATAAATGATATTAAATAATATATTAAAGCATATTAAATATATGAAGTAATAAATTAAATATTAAAAAAATAAAAATGACGAAAGCACAACAAAATTACTGAAACTTTAAAATTAAGCTAATTTGAAATGTTAATAAATACTATGATAATATATAAATAATACTAAAACAACACTGCATTTATTGTATAGTACAAAAATAGGTCTACTTTTGCTGTATATACAGTGGCTCAAAACTCTTAGACCACATTAAAACCACATGAATTCCAAATCTAATTTAATCCTTGAAATAAACAGAATGTTTAAGGATTTTTAAAAATGCAAAACTAACAAACACTATGACAGTGTATTCTGTTCTGTTTCTAGGTCACCAATCAGATGAGTAAATGAGTGACTTTGATCATGTGACTCTTTGTACAGACTCCCACTGAAGCGCAAGATCTGTAAATCTGGATCTTTCTCAAATCATGCTGGAGAACAATTTGTTGTGCCAGTTAAAACGGTCCATTTTGTAATCATGCTTTTTGCTGCCTGTAAAGTCTCTTCTCTGTGTCAAGTACAATCTGTTCTGAGGAACGAGTGCCACTGCTGGGAAAGACTTGAAAACAAAGAAAGAAATTGGCAAACCATGTCTGGGCTTCATGTTGACACGTCTGTTTGTATTACTTGTTCTGCTGGTTCTTCTGTCTGTCTTCGGCCTCACAGTGCAGACAGATGTTTTATTCATATGAAGACGAGCTCTGCGTTGTTGGATAAATTGGCCGTCTCATGAAAGACTGCCAGTGAACTTGTCAGACTGCACAGGGAATTTCCAAACCCAGCGACCCACATTGAGCTAAAGACTGGACAAGCTTCCCACTGAGAGAGTAGAGCGCAACATTAAACATAAAAGCATCTCAAATCTTCAGAATGAAAGCATTTTAATAGAGGCTTCAACTCAACAATAAATAGTCAATTAATTCTGTAATAAAC
>NW_015509640.1:10953-12119 GCF_001515645.1 Sinocyclocheilus grahami
TCTTTTTAAAAGGGTACTTAAGTATATTAAGAAAGTGTCATTCTTATGTTCGCTTAAGTGGCCTTTTATTTCATCAATATTTTATTATCTACAAATTTAAAAAATATATATACATTCAAGATTTAAAGTACAAGTGCGCATTGAATACAGTATTTCACATGTGCTATAATTGGTAAAGAGTTCTAAGAGTTAGGGGGGAAGATACCGTTGTTAGCAGGTGGGTAGTGAATGAGACACAAGCGTTGGCACTGAACAGGTAAAGTAGAGTCGACCTGGCATTATTATGCTCTGAATTAAGCAGCAGGTTAGTTTAAGCATCTTAGTGGGTGTGTCTGTGGGCTGCTCACATCGGTGTCTGCGTGTGTTGTTAAATAAGGCATAATGAATCTTATTGATGTGTGTCCCACGGTGCCGGCTGCAGGCCACCCTCGTGTAGTGGGTCTGCTCTTACAGATGCCAGGGGCCAAGCACCTGGGAGGGGATTAATTAGCAGACAGCTGCCCAGCTCACTCTGGGGAAGACTGTAACATCCACCTCCTTCAGAACCTGGCCTTCATGGATCCACACCTAAACAACATATCGGAATATTGCAGTGCTCTATCATTTAGGGCAAATGCACTCATAATCTCACACGAGTCACATGAGGTTCTTAAATGATGTGGGTTTTATAACAGGTTTTCTTTTATTGTTTTCTTCCGATTTCTGCTTCTGATCATCAGTGCTGCATGGGCTGTTAAAATAGCGTGTCATTTGTTGAAATCGCTAAAACTTATAACAAATACGTTTTTCATCTAACAGGCACAAAGTGATTCAAATGAATTTCTTAAAATGAAATTAATTTGCTTTTTAGAATATGAGTTTTATATACAGTTGGGTCCAAATGCCTGAGACCTCATTGATTCAAAATCTAATTTAATCAAAGAAACAAATGGATTATTATATTATAATATAGTTCATTTTTGTTTTATTTTTCATTTTTAGTAATTTTGTTATGCTCTTTTCATTGTTTGTACTAGTTTTTTAAATTTCTTATATTTTATATTTCTATTTAGCTTTATGTATTTATTTTATTAATTTTAGTAATTCTATTGAAACTCTTTTTCTTTGAAGCTTAAAGTCCGTGTGAACTGGAAGTTGCTGCCGACTTTATTTCAGTGTAGTGACGT
>NW_015509640.1:18952-22393 GCF_001515645.1 Sinocyclocheilus grahami
AATTTTAAAAGACAATATCTTCGTTTGCATTGAACTTTAAGCGTCTTAACTTTGGAGATATTGTTTATGCTCAAACAGCAACATTACGCACTAACTAATGTTAAAAAAAGTGAACTCGCAATAAACCACCCCTTTGAAGTACGACAAATTTGATTATTAGATTATAAGGATTTAAAATGTACTTTAAATTAAAACGTCTAAGTTGACATTATTACTAAGAACACTATTTTAAAATGTACTTAAGTGTGTTAAGAAACAGTCGTGAAAGTGTTTCCCTTTAAGTCACTTAAGTGGCCTTTATTTCATTACTATTATATCAACTGCAAGTACAGCTTTTTAAAAATTTACTTTTAAGATTTGAAGTAGACTCCAAATGTCTAATCTCTTTTTCACAAGCATACTTTTGGTCAGTTTGAGAGACATTTTAAGTGCGTTTGTGTTTATGAATGCAAATTTTATGAGCAAATTTTACTATAGAACTACAGGACAATTTCTGCTGTAGCACAAACAAATTCATGCACCTTCAAATCTTTGTGTTCACTGTTCATCCTCTGGTCATATCATCAGGATCGTGACCATAACCGGAACAATCCATCACAACAACACACAGATTAGCATAGCATATTGCTATTCTGCCTGTATCAGAGCGAGCGGCTGTAATGCGGTTCCTCCTACACTTTAGCAGCATGTAAATGCGCTTCGAGTCCCATTTGCTTTCTTGTGCCGTATGATGTGTGTGTGGGTCTCGCCGCTCTATTAATCTCCCGCAGTGGACCTGCCCTCCGTGTCGCTCCCTTCTACCTCATTTCAGCGGGTCTTCTGACATTTTTTGTCATTATCTTTTCTGGCATACGCTGATTGTACTTATCACTCTTGACCTGTGTTTAAATCGTCTACGCTGCATGTTGTGCTATTTTTCTGCAATTTTCTTCCCAAGTTCATCCCGAGCCGTGAGACTTGCCATCAAAGGATGAACCATTTTTCTCTCAGGCCACGTACGCACTGTAGTTACAGAAGGGACAAACACACTTAAATGCAGGAGAGAATCCCCTAAATTATCATTTTGTGTGTGTACAGATAAAAACTTGCTCTCGAAATTGCGATTATTGACACTATAGTCAACGTTCTGGTGTCTCACACATTTGGTATCTGCTGTTGTTAACCAAAGCAATATTACAGTGACTAAAACCTTATTTTTGGAAATTTTAACTAAACCTCATTTTGACAAGAGCAATAATGTTCGTTTATGTTTGGAAGGCTACTTCTGTTGCCAGGTCTGTGTAACAAAGCCAGCCCAATTGGTATTCAAAACTAGCCTAATCACTGCCAATATTAGCCCAATCGCATTCTGGGGAAAATGGCTATCAAAATTGCTCCAAATCTCGTTCCAGGGGGGAAGGGGGATTCGCTTCAACCCGCGGACTAAAAACAACCCACAGCAATAGTATAAAAGTATCCCAATTGTGTGGTGAAAACAGTGGACTTGGCAACACTGCTTCACGGAGGACGCTCTTGACGGGTTGCCATGTCCACTTATTATAAGCAATGCTTATTAGGCATCTTTGGGCGTTTTGTTTGGGCTCAGCTCATAAAGAGATCCATTTTACGTTAATGAAGTAGGTAGGTCACTATATTTTGGCATGTGACATATTTCCGTAATAACATGTTTGGGTTTGAGTTTTTGAATTTTTGGATTTTATTGATTTTTCAAATGTACCCTGTGATTTCTTGAACCACACAAAAAAGACACAACCGATACGCATCTAAATTCACCATTAACAACTAGTTGTTCAGATCAGTTCAGTACATGGTGCGTAGAATTTCTGTAAATGCGGTTGTGACTAATTTCTCGGGAGTCAATCTGTCTGTAGAACGTAGTTGTCACTCCCGTAAAAAAACGGAACTGTGTGTAAACAGAACATAATTGAGCTCTAAAAGGTAAACTGAAAACCAAATTTAGCTGCAGTGTGTACTGTTTGTGGCCTCAATGGCACATGGTGGTGAATTAAGACACCTGCTTGTCATTCACATATCCTGGTCAGCTGTGAGCTTGAGAAACCCGGAACAGAGCCCGATGGCGCTCTGTGATCCAGTTAAAACGCAGAGAGTCACAGTTACCCATCACCCCCTCAGATTCAATGACACTCCAGGCCTCGTGCTGCATCTGGCAGGACTTCCATTAAGGGCTCAGACCGAGCTGGATCTGAATGATTTTCCTCCTGTTTAGGCTCCATTGTGCTGGAGAGAATGGCTCCATCTTCTCTTTCTTGCTGAGTCCCAATTCGCCTACTTATTCTATGCCCTAATAGTATGGACTCCTTTAATGAAGGAAAAGTAGATACTTTTGAGTGTGGCAGAAGAGTGTTGTACAGAAAAAAAATACACCACCGTTCAAAAGTTTTAGATTGTTATAACGTTTAGATAACATTATCTAGATTTAGAGAACATTATAAATGTCTTTACTGTCTCTTTTGATCAATTTAATGCATCCTTGCTGAATAAACGCATTCATTTTTAATGTATTTAAAAAAAAAAAAAAGCAAGCAAATAAATATAAATAAAATAAAGTTTTTTTATTTTAAAACACCGTTTTTAAACGAAAGCGCACTCGTGTAAATGTAGCCTGTAGCCTTTTAAGTTTCTGTTAACCCGACACCGTGTACTTCTGGAGGCTCCAGGTACTTTGCAGTTCTAGAAAATGGTGGCACTGGAGACTATAAGGTTAAAATGATAAATAATTATAAATAATGGCAACTGGTTAGCATGCTAAGCTAGCTAACATGAGACAGCAACGGTAGTGAATATCCAGAATCTGCTCTGTCATTTCTGTGCGACTCGGTCCGAAATTCATCTGATCATGTTTTGGACAAAGCTGGATGCAATTTGCTGGAGAACTGATTTGCATATAATTCAAAATGTCACGTGAAAAATGTTGGAAATGTCAAATGAGATATCATCTGAATCTGCATTATGCAAGGAATGACACAAAGCAAAATTTGGACGATGTTTTCAAAATGTTTTGCAAAAATTTGCTTAAATCTCTGGAACACTACGGGGCGCTGTCTTCAGACTTCTCAGGTATCTTCAGGACATAATGCTGATGATCCCAGTCTAATTTCATGCCAGTATGTCAAATAGTTTAAAAGATATTGCAATTTATGACAGATTTTAAAATGGCGGACAGGCAGTTCACTTGATCCCGCCAAAATTGGTATTTATGGATTCGGCATGATCCAAGGAATATGCAGACAGCAAGCTCTTTTTAGTTTTCAAAAGTTGTGTAAAAATAACCATTTTTCAGATCTCATGCCCCACTGAGCATTTCTTGTCTGATGGTCACGCCTTAATTTGGCAATTTCTATAGTATTGGATCCTTTTTCCATCTCTTTTTTTTTGGTAAAAAACCTGTTTAATAGTTTGCTTCCAGCCCTTGTTAACAAT
>NW_015509640.1:23000-25479 GCF_001515645.1 Sinocyclocheilus grahami
TCACTCACTCACTCACTCACTCATTCATTCATTCATTCATTCATTTTTAGAATATTGTAATTTTTTAAGTCCCACACTCAGAAAATTTGCAAAAATTGTACCTTTAAAGGTTAAACAGTGTGTCATTCATTCATTGATTCACTCACTCACGCACTCATTCACTCATTCATTCATTTTTAGTATATTGTACTTTTTTAAAGTCACACACTCAGAAAATGTGCAAAAATCGTGCCTTTAAAGGTTAAACAGCGTGTCATTCATTCATTCACTCACTCACTCACTCACTCACTCACTCACTCACGCACTCACTCACTCATTCATTAATTTTTTGTATATTGTACTTTTTTAAAGTCACACACTCAGAAAATGTGCAAAAATTGTGCCTTTAAAGGTTAAAGAGTGTGTCATTCATTCATTCATTCACTCACTCACTCATTCATTTTTAGAATATTGTAATTTTTTAAAGTCACACACTCTCAGAAAATTTGCAAAAATGGTACATTTTGAGGTTAATCAGCATGCCATTCATTCATTCATTCGTTCATTCATTTTTGGAACATGGAAGTTATACACTCCTAGAAAATGTGCAAAATTTCATATAAGGCTTCATTTATTTATCCCTAGTTTGTCTTTTTTGGACTCATTATTAGTTGGAATACTTGCACTAATAGCAACAATCCCTCCTGTCGTTGTAGAATGTGACTCTGGGAAGAGCGTTGTGTGTGCTCAAAGATTACAATTCAGGATTTATGGCAGGCCCTCAATCCAGCGTGAAATCCACAGGGATACAAAGGGATCATGTGGAATCAATGGACAAAGTTTATGTAGCTGCCCAGCTCTTGGCCTTTGGCTCTCGCTGCTCTGTGGAGCTTGTGCTGCTTTGAGGCTCCAGCTCTTAATTAAACAGAGTGGAGCATATTGTGAAGCTGCAGCACGAGAAACACAGCCGCTGTGCTGTTTACAGAGGATCAATGTGCTGTGATGTCCAAAGAATCGCTACATTTGCTCTGCAAGACCTAATTATGAATATTTAAAGATTAAGACTTGACTTTATTTTTGTGAATATTTTTTATGTATTTTTAGATTCATAATATTAATGATGGGACCACTGTGGATTATCGAAACGTTTAAAAGAATTAAACTTTTTTTAATAATACATTATTATTATTATTATTATTATATTGCAATATTATTGCAATATTATTGCAATATTATTGCAATATTATTTTTATTTGTATTTTTCATTTGTATTAATATGAATACATATATATACTTATTATTAACTTCCAGTTTATTATGATCTTTTTTAAAGAAAAATATATTATTATTATTATTTATTTTGGGAAGTAACTAAACGTAATTACGTAATTAAATGTAACAAAATACTTATGGAAATGTTAATGATTACAAAGGGGGTAACATCTGATTTAATATATACAGATTAAATTTTTTTTTTCATAAATTGCAGTGACTGCTCTAATATATGTGACATCAATGTTTTAGGAGTTTAGGACACAGAATAGGACACATGCTTATTCGATAACCGTTTTATTTCCTATTTGGGTTTGTGTTTTTTTTCAAGCCATTGTTAGATGCCAGTGTTTTCTCTCATAGCTATGCAAATATTTTATTTCAAAAACAGCATCATAGCTACTAAAATATTTCTTGTTATGGTTTTAAATCAGTATTTAACCTCAGAATTATCTCAAAGTAAGTCAGATTTTGTGGTGGCTGTGCTTTAAAATTAAATTATTATAATCTTAATTCAAGGGATAAAGGACTGCGAAGGTGATAGTAATCAGTCTTGAGTACTACTGTAAGGTTAACCCTGCCTGGTTTGAAATGATTAACAGTTGAAAACATTACAAATTTAGAAAAGTAATCAAAAAGTAATCAAATGTAATCAGTTACATTACTTTAATAAAGTAATTTGAATGGTTACACGACTTATTACACTTTAGTATAGGTAACTTGTAATCTGTAACCTATTACATTTCCAAAGTAACCTTCCCAACACTGTTTATTGTGTGTGTTGTTTCTTAGGGATTTTGCTGCTTTTATTAATATATAGGACCCTTTGTGAAAAAGAAGTACACTTCAAGTACAAGTTTCACATACTTTTTTTTATAAATGGTACTTATTATGGAAATAATATACTTTAAAATAATATACCTAAGTGTGAAATGAATGAATGTTAATTGCAATTAAATGAAAATAGTATTGAATTTGTATTAAATACTGCTTTTTTGACCCACTGCAGTAGGACTTTAGAACATCAGATAATTGCTACATTTGCTCTGCAAAACCTCTAAGTATAAATGGTTAAAATATGTGCAGATTCACACATTATGGTCCCGTTTTGGTGAAGCTTGACTTTAGTTTTAACTAGTAGATTAATGACAGATCAGATCGTTCACCATCAAATGAAGAGACGTGTGTATTTAATAAAATGCTGGGTGTTGCTCATCTTCTCGCAGAA
>NW_015509641.1:0-1132 GCF_001515645.1 Sinocyclocheilus grahami
CTATCGAGACGACACGCTTGCGCTGCTGGAGAAATTGGATCACTCATCCCTGTCTTATCGGTTCAGCCTCTCTCTTTGCTTCTCAACAGGCTGATGAATAACGGGACGCTCCGATAACCCTCAAACGTAGAGTGCCAGAAGAGAAGCCGCGTGTGGGGAATCTGGATCTGGAGAACTGAACAAGACATTAGATGATCCCTCGGGTCAGCAAAGGGATTTTTGCACCACAAGCTTCACCAAACTGCAAAAATGACCGAAATGGGTTCCTCAGACTGTCTCACATCTGCTACTACCGATGCAAAATGTCAACTATATTATTGTCCAACTCTAATCTTCTAAATGCAACTATGAGGCATTAAGATATTGAGATATTATAAACATCAGCATCATGATTTTCTGCGAAGCTGCTTTGAAACAATGTTTATTGTGAAAATGATTTTGAATTTGTTTAAACAAATGGTCCAAACTCATGCACATCTAAACTTATGCCAGGGTTATTATCATTAAACTAAAACCATAAAAAGTGAAATAAAATATATTTTATTTTTCAACTAGTTACCAATTCAACATTTCTCATTTTCCTTTAGTTTAAGCTGAAGTACGTTTACATTTATGCATTTTGCAGATGCTTTTAACCAAAGTGACTTGCAAAAGTGGAACAAAGCAAAAACTTCTGAAATAACTAAAACTGAGCTAAACTAGACATTAAAAAAACTAACATAAAAACTACTACAATAACTAATTCCAAAACATTAATACAAACTATATAGACATTAAAAAAACTAATAAAAATGACAAAACACACAACACAATTACTAAAACTTTAGCTTGAACTAAAATTAGTCAAAACAGAAATGATGGGTTATTACAGTAAAAACAAAAACCATAATGTTGAAATAAATTAAACGTTAACAGAAATGAAATAAAAAAAACAACTTATTTCAGCTGATTGCCAAGTCAACATTTCTAATTTTCATTTAGTTTAAGTTAAATATACTATTATAATATTAAATAAATACTAATAAATAAACATGAATAAAAACCCCCGACAAAAAAAAAAGAAAGAAAAAAAGTTTCAAAAAAATTCAAAATCGAATTCTTTGTCTGGACAAAACATTTTTTTTTTCTTGTT
>NW_015509641.1:6074-6655 GCF_001515645.1 Sinocyclocheilus grahami
ACACACACACACACACACACACACACACACACAATTAATTATTTATATGTAATACATTAATGTTTATTTGAATGATCTCTCAGTGGGCTATTTAACCATGTACTGTATTACTATAGCTTTGGAAGGCTCTTGTCTTTCAAACACATTAAAATGCACATATCCATGTTATTTTCTATTTACATGTAATGCAGGCATTCCTAAACTTTTTTGTCATCTGATCCTCTTTCACCTAATATATTTATTTGAAGTACCCCTGAGATTTAAAATAAATATTTTAATAATAAAGGATCACATTTCGCATGTTCACAGTTCTCTGTTGTTGGTTAATGGTCACATGGCATGCAGGTAAACAAATAAAATATAATTTTTTTTAGTAAGTGTTTTATTTTGATTAATGAAATTGTAAAATGATTTATTTTAATTTGACATCATTAAGATTTAATTAATTATTAGGTTTTCATTAAACTCACAAACCCCCTGCCGTTCCTTTACGAACACCAGTTTGGGAAACCTTGATGCAATGTTTAATGCACTTTATGAATGGAATATATTTTCTTACTCTTTGTATTTTTATATCAATA
>NW_015509641.1:7531-9593 GCF_001515645.1 Sinocyclocheilus grahami
CAAGCATCAGACTTTTTCACATGCGACAACAGCAAAAACTGTGTTGCTAGTACTGTAGTTCTTGAGCATCGCTTACTCTTGCTTAGAACTAAACCAATCAATATTTAAAAGTTTTAACAGAACAAAACCAACCAATATGTAAATCTCTTTGATTTGAAAAACAAAAAAGCCAAACAAAACAAAAACGACAACCAACATTTAAAACTCTTAATAGAAAAAAACAAACAATATTTAAATCTCTTAACAGAACAACACCAACCGATATTTATATCTTTGAACAGCAGAAAACAACCGATATTTCAATTTCTGAATTGCACAAAACAATATTTAAATCTGTTATTAATACAAAACTGACCGATATTTAAATCTCTTAATTAAACAAAATCAACCACTATGTAATTATCTTAATGGAAAAACAAACAAAGATTTAAAGCTCTTAACAGAACAAAACCAAACGGCATTTTAAACTCATAATAGAACAAAATCAACCGATATTTAAATTTCTTAACGGGAATAAACAATGACATTTAAATCTCTTAATAGAACAACACTGACCAATATTTAAATCTTTCAATAGAACAAAACCAACTAGTATTTAAGTCTTTTAACAGAAAAAAAACAACCAATATTTATCGAACAAAGCTGAACGATATTTAAATATCTTAAAATAACATAATCGACCGATATTTAAATATATTAAAATAACATAATCGACTGATATTTAAATATATTAAAACAAAACTGACCAGTATTTAAATCTTGTAACTGAACAAAACCAACCAACATATAAATCTCTTAAAAGAACAAAAATGACCGATATTGAAATCTTTCAAAAGAACAAAAATGACCGATAATGAAGTCTCTTATAGTTTTTTTTTCAACTGCTTACACACATTTTCAAAACTTTGCCTTTTTTTTCAAAACTTTACACACAAATCCAAGAATTGCACACACAAAATGCAAAATGCCTCACATCTCTTGCAAAATTAAGCACTGCATTCAAAATATCACAAACGCATCTCAAAAGCAAACATTTATCTTACGTTGCAAACGCCTTTGCCATAATATTATATTTTTGGATATATCATATAGACACAGTTATTCAAAACCTAAAGCTCTTCTTTTATGAGCTCCTATGTACATATCTGTTCAAGATTGAAAGTAATTGACAGAGAGATGTTGAAAAGTTCATGGTAAACACAAAAGCAAGATTGAAACCAAACCTTTTTTTTTACTGTAAGCATTTGTGATTGTGAATACAGTATTAGCAAAGTAAAGCAATGAGTGTTTGCACATGTGAGGAGTTAGTGTGAGGCACTGATGAATTAGTGTGGCATTTTGATTGCTGTTTGAAAAAGGAAATCAAGATACTTTCTAATACATTTTTGTGTGTTACATAGAGAATTGTGTGTTGTGTTTTGCAAAAAGTGTTTTATGAAATAGAAAACTGTCAAAGGCCGAGGATTAGTGTATGGTTTTGCAGATTTGGTGTGTGGTTCTGGAGTTTGAGTGTCAGGCTTCAGAAATTGTGTGACAAGTCAAGATTTTGTGTGTAAGCAGTTGAAAAAACTGTAATAGAAAAAAACTGTATAATATTTCAGTCTTGTCAATGAACAAAACCGACCGATATTTAAATATTTTAATGGAACAAAACTGAAACTATGTGTATTGTGAAAAGCAATTAAAATACAAATACATTTGACTTTGTTTCAAAAGTCTTATTCTACATTCTTCCTAGAAGTCAATTATAATGTTCTTCAAGGTTCCCTGCACCAAAAACAGTCATGATTTGTGCTTGTGCATGCAAATGACCTCTGTTATGATCGGCTAAGCTCTTTGCATGTGAAATGACTAACATGAGAAATTTATGAGAAGTGATATGTTGGAAATGATTTGCTTTATAGTGCAGCTGTAAGCTACATAATTCCAGAGCGGACAGATGATTGATTCTTAAATGCATCAGATGGAAATGATCAGGTCAGTATCGATAAGAAGGAAAGGCCGAGATAAATTAAATCCACAGAAAGAACCATTAGGGAGTGATTTGTTATTCCGGCCCTTA
>NW_015509641.1:9679-10546 GCF_001515645.1 Sinocyclocheilus grahami
TGAGTGCGGTTAGACGTTTCTCAAACCTCATGCTGAATAAAACATTAAGTTTGTTTGTTTGGTGCCGCATAAAGACTCCTTTGATGGGCATATTTCAGGCTCCCCGGCAACCGCGTTCGGGGCACACGGCAGCTCATGAACATGTATGATGTCACTTCCTGAGATCACAAACATGCCCCAGAGTGCATTTATGCTTTCTGAGTCAGTGTTTGTGTGTTAGTCTGATTTTTCTCCCTCATGGCCTTTAGCCGAACAGGTGGCTGTCGTTTAGTCAGTCAGTCATGCATTTTGTGCTGTTAGGCCCGTTTTGATTTTTTTAAAAAAGCTTTATCTCTTTCTCTCGTGTCAGTGATTTAGTAAGTGGAATAAGACAGGCAGACCTGTGGGAGAGAGAGCAGCAGAAACGAGTTTTAAAAGCAGCAATTATACAGACTTTTCTCTATCCATGCAAATAAATTCAATCAGGCGTGTTCGAGATGTGTTAGCGACAACAGCATAAAATTATTCTTTCCATTTGGTGCTTTAAATTCACTTTAAAACCGTCTCAGGCAGGTTGAACGGAAGGAAGAATGTCAGTAAATAGAGACAATGCAGCGCTACACTGCAGGCAATGCAACTAGAGCAATTACCCCAGGGCTCTTCTCCAGTCACCCCCATTCACTCGCAATAGACACTTACAAACCGCATGACATTTTCACTTCCATCCATCATGCCTCTATTCATCCATCCATCCATCTGTCCATCCATCTATCCATCCATCCATCCATATATCTGTCCGTTTGTCCATCCATCCATCTATCCATCCATCCATCTATCTGTCCGTCCATCCATCTATCCATCCATCCATCCATCCATCTATCTGTCCAT
>NW_015509641.1:13692-14523 GCF_001515645.1 Sinocyclocheilus grahami
TATGTCTTAAAACGATTTGTAGGTGCAGAAATAATATAACTCACCCAAAAATGTAAATTCTTTCAACATTAACTTGTTGCAAACCTGTCAGAAACCAAATTTTCCACACGCATATTTTCCTGTTAAAAACTGAAACGACTGAAATGAAACCTCATGTTGTGTAACACAGAAAGCTGTATCCCCCCTGCAGGCTCTGTTATTTTATTCCTTCAGTGAAAGAAACTCACAAATACAAAACACTATTAAATCTTTACACTTCTCGACACGTTAGATTGAGCTGTGAACTAATTTACACCGCCTGTGTTTTTGTAGAAGGAAACTCTATTGTAATCCAGTACCAGATTTCATCCTGAAGTGTTTGTCTGTCCATCAGGGTTTTATTGTGCTGCTTTTCTTTCGTGAAGCTCTCTGAAAAATTCCATTGCAGAGAGAATCACGCAACGTCATTTACGCCAATTTTTCAACTCGGGGCTTGAAGGATTGGCATTTTAAAAGCCACGAATTCCAAAGCCAAGCATGTTGTTTCCAGCCTGTGGAAGGAGTATTCATTGGATCTGAAAGCCACCGAATATATCCGTCTCCGAAGAGCAATTATCCTGATAAGCAGGCCGTACACTTCCCCGCATGTCCCACAACAGAGTGTGTTTCTAGTAAAGCGCCTGCAACTCATAACTCAGTGTGATTTTATGCAAATGAAATCACTGCAAACTTCTGTTCTCCAGAACATCTTAATCTGAAATTGGAAATCTGAGAGATCAGTTGCGACTCTTTTTTAATACGTTTTTGAAGATGACATCCATAGAGAGGGCACATCGCCTTGAAGAACAGAGA
>NW_015509642.1:0-657 GCF_001515645.1 Sinocyclocheilus grahami
GAAAACACACAGACAGGTCCAAACTCCTGACAAGGGGGACTTTAGTATGGGGATATAAATATTTCTAAAGTAATTCTGCCCCTACAGCACATCTTGTTCTTGATTCTCTCACAGAGCACAAACCCTGCTTTTAACCACTGTTATTACTAGCATCTCACTGTTTTTAATCAGTATTTAAAAAACTTTGAGGAATCTTTGAAATACAACAGTTAAAAATGGGCACTAATTAAAAGGAAACCACAGAAAAGTGATTGTCCTTTGGAGAATGGAAAGTCTGTTCATGTCTCTATGTGTCTTTTTTCCTTTCTGCCACTGCACAGGCCACAAAAGATGTTTCACAATGAACCAGACGAGTAATAAATCAAAAACCTTTTTATTACATTTCATGTCAATATTCCCCACACAACAAAGTTTACTGCCGCTCAATACAGGTTCCCTTCTTTCAATCTAACCTTCAGATTGAGGAGTATTAAAATTAATATTGCTTTTTTTCTCCCAGTCACGTTACCTCTCCAGCAGTGACGGGGAATCAATAATTAATGATGTCTCTCTCTCACATATGTAGAGCCCCCCATATTCCCCACTGTCATTGTTTCTACACATGAGAGGCAGAGATAATGAGGTCAGATTGCTTTTACCGTATGTCTTCATGAAAAA
>NW_015509642.1:2225-3112 GCF_001515645.1 Sinocyclocheilus grahami
TTTACGTTTGCATCAGAACCCATATATATCTATATGTGGGCTTCATATTAGACAAAGCCTGTCAATGAACAGTCCACAGCAAATTGAGTGTGCATCTGCAAGTATAGTTCTTAACATCTTCAACGGTCTTTAACAGACTACTGAATTATTGATTTTCACAGGCTTTAGTTTATCATTTTTGTGAGATAATGCTGCATATGGTAAATAGAAAAGAATACTGGTTAAAAATCTAGATATCTATGGCTTGTCCAACCGTATGCTGCAGAATGTTGTGGCATTTTCAATGAAAATTCATTAGTTTGTGTTCATTAGTTTACTGTGACTGAAGAGCAGTATCTGAAAAGTTGACCAATTGACATATCTGGAGCAGTCGAATGAGGTTTCTACGCATAACTACAGAATCTAAATCAAAATGTGTAATGTGTAAGAACATGATGTTGGACCAACGAGATTTCACACACCGGGACGCTGCAGAAGTGAACAACCTACAAAATGTCCTGTCACTCATAGCGGTTGTGTCTTATTAGGACACAGTGTGAAGGAGAAAAAATAGGGCTGTAAATCAGTTAAAAATTAATTAGAAACAAAACAATATTTACAACATTAGTGTGGCAGATGAACACTTTGAAAAAAATTACAAAAGTGATTTCACAAGTAAACATATTTGTATTCATTATACTAAATTCATCTTAATTTTTCTTAAGAAGAGAGCTCCTGTTTGTTTCATTAAGCTTCATTAAAGTTTGTTTTATTAAAGTTTGTTTTTCAAAATTATTTTTGAAATAATTATTAATAATTATGTAATAATTATTATTTAAACTGTATTTTTATTTTAATATTACATTTAAATTTACATTTAGTCATTTAGCAGACACTTTTATCCAAAG
>NW_015509642.1:4680-5098 GCF_001515645.1 Sinocyclocheilus grahami
AGAAAAAGGCTTACCAAAACAAAGTTACTGGGTTAATCTCTTTCATGTATCCTTGGTTGACAGATGCACCGGGGACCTGATTTTAGCACTTAAAGCCTGGAAAAGTCAGATTTGCATGATATGTCACTTTTAATACACTCTTTAAAAAACGAGATTCATGGTCATTCTCAATCACACCTGGTCTCTCCTGCAAAAACGAAAAAGTGTATAAGCAATTTACCACACCAATCTGAAAACTCCCTGCACAGATGTCTACAACCATTAGTGTTTCTCCCAGAAGCTTCACTACATCAGTGGAGGTGATCTGTGCTGACACAAGGTGGATTAGTGCTATCAGGATAGCACTGGAGGGAGTGTGTCCTTGCAGCAGAGGAGTTTTACGGAAAGCTTGTGGAGTTCTTGGAAGGATGCTTTAGAT
>NW_015509642.1:5481-5877 GCF_001515645.1 Sinocyclocheilus grahami
GAAAGTGATCCAACCCCTGAATCCACAGTACTGCCTACAGTATGTTGCTTTTAGCGAGAGCGCAGAGACTAGATGAGGAGAAAGTGTTTTAAGGGAGCATATGGGATAAAAGATCTGCATGTGTAATGGAGGAACAAGAGTGGAGAAGAATTCAGAAACATGACTAATTTATGCAAAGAGAAGTAGGTAACTGGTGTTTTGAGTGCAAATGACACAATAAAAGGTGGCACACGGCTCTTTTTAGCTACAGTTACATATGGAGTGAATGGGAAAAACCTGAATTGCAATTCTTTTACACTGTTTCTCAATTCATCAAACCAGAAAGTGGACATGATGGTCATTTCTGACTTGTTTTTTAATTAAAGGGGTCATATGATGCGATTTCAAGTTTTCCTT
>NW_015509642.1:7526-7991 GCF_001515645.1 Sinocyclocheilus grahami
GAGACACTCCAAGCAAAGCCTGCTGTAATCTGCTCTGGCAACATCATTACCTAGGCCACTAGTATTTCAGCACGTCCCAGAGAGGGGGGACTAAGAAAATTACCGCAAGCTTAGACCTCAAAAATCTGCCTGTGTGAAAATTGCCCTACTTGAAATGTTTTAATAGCTGTGAATTAGCACCCACATACATCATGGTGACACATTGCAGCTTGTTTAGCCCGTGGTTGGACAGAAAGGAAATACTTCAAAATGGAGATCAAAAGGAGACGGCCACAGGCCACCAAGTAAGAGATCCATTTTAAGTGCCAGTTCTTGTCCAGAGAGAAAGAGTGACCTAAGACTCACTGAAAATTATCACAAACTTACTTTCTTAATGTTATGCCTAAAATGTGTTTTAATATCACTATAAGAATTCCTAAGAATAAGGATTGTATGATCTCTGTATAATATCAGTCTTTAAATGCA
>NW_015509642.1:9106-10987 GCF_001515645.1 Sinocyclocheilus grahami
AACCGTAATTTTACGAAGCTACAAGAATATTTTTTGTGCGCAAAGGAAACAAAAATAATTAATTTATTCAACAATTCTTCACCTCCAAGTTACCATCCTACCACTGCATATGTAGAGCACTCCAATTCATGATCCATGACAATTAGGATGCTTCTGTAGGCAGCGAGGCGGCTCACCAGATGCAGAAACTACTTCCAGTCAACACCGGAGGTGAGAGAGAAAAAAGCATGAAGGGTGTGTCTCTCAAGAAAAATGACTACAATTGTCATGGGTCAGTCTCAGGTCACCTACACGATCAAAGTTAAAAAAGTAGCAGATGTCAAATAGGAGGCTATTATATTGAAGCATGAAAGCATGTACTTTCAAAAGTGCACAGACACTCGTTAAAGGCCAAATGAGAGAAGAGCACAGGGTGAGACAGAGCAATGAAAGCCGCCCCATAAGCATCAGTCACATTGCCCTTGGCGAACCCTGATCATGCAGTCCTGATACTTTGTACCTCGACAGCAATTTTCGACTTGCTATATAACCTTCTTGTTAAAGTCAACTGAAAGTGCTTTTATATGAAATCCTGGGAATTGTCAGTGCTGCCCAGGGTTTCGGTAATGTGCCGCCCCGAGACTGACAACTCATTCTACCTGCATAAAACACAGTCTGTCTGCACACGCCATCGCTGTCTGCTCCATAATTAATGGCAGTGAACAGAGAGCAGTTCTTTTCTCCTTCAACGCATGTGTTTCTGAGCCTGTATCCCTGATAAAAGCACAGACTGCTGCCTTGGAGCTCTTTACCACGGCTCTGTCACTTGCCCTTTACATTCTGCCTGATATAACAACATTCAGCCGAGGTTCCACATGCAGCGATGACTGATCCAGACTGACATGAAAGGATGCATTTCCAGCCCTGAGCTTGAATACTGGAGCCTTGTCAAGATGCTTGAAAGCCATGAGGTATTGCAGCAGTGTTTGCAAGATAATGCAATACGCATCCCCGGTTTTAATTGGGTTTCATACAGGATTACTCTGGCCACTTGTTAGTCTGGAAAAGTTGTTGTCTGAGATTTAGTTTGCACAAAGACGAATAGAAACTGCATTAAGACTAACAGAGCTAATTCAAAAGGGGCTGATTTCACTACACTACTCTTAGTACAGAGCAACGGTGGGTCAGAGTAAGTGAGGTCATACATGATCACGCTTAAACCAGACGTTAAGCCATCACACCACAGATGTATACAGGAGAAAAAGAAAAGAATTTTAAAATCACAAAAAAATGTAATGCAGTTCAACACTAACGCACATCCTTCTTGTACAACAAAAAAGTCTGGGGTCTTAGTCTCTTATCCTCACCAAGCCTTGACCTAAAATCAAGAAATCTTATTCAGATTTAATATAATTGTTTTCTATTTTAATATATTTTAATATGTAATTTATTCCTGCGATGGTAAAGGTGAATTTTCAGCAACCATTATTTGCTGCTTAAGACATTACTTGAAAACAAAAACAGCTGTCTTGCCTGATATTTTTGTGGAAACTGGGATATATTTTTCTTTTCAGGATTCTTTGATGAATAGAAATTACAAGAGAACAGCATTTATTTGCAAAATAAATCTTTTGTAACATTATAAATGTCTTTACTTTCACTTTCGATCAATTTAATGTGTCCTTGTTGAATAAAAATATTAAATCTTTCAAAACAGTACACAAGTAAAAGTACACTCTCAGGAAAAAAAAGTACAAAAGCTGTCACTAGGCTGGTACCTTTTCAAAAGGTACACCTTTATTCCCAATTTACCCCTAATGTAAGTACCTTAAAGGTATACATTAGTACCTAAAATGTTCATATGTGACCCTGGACCACAAAACCAGTCATAAGTCGCACAGG
>NW_015509642.1:11195-11871 GCF_001515645.1 Sinocyclocheilus grahami
TATTTATTCAGCTTTCAGATGACGTATAAATCTCAATTTCAAAAAGTTGACCCTTATGACTGGTTCTGTGGTCCAGTGTCACATATAAGTATCTAAGTGGTGCATATTTGTACCTTTTGAAAAGATACCACCTCAGTGACAACTTTTGTACCTTTTTTTCTAAGTGTAGCAAACCTTGAAGAATAATTGTTGCCATGATCAACAGAAAATCAACAGAAACAACAATTTAGTGAATTCACCCTATTGTCTTTAAAAGTCATTGTGAAGTGACAATGTGACATGAGTACCCAAGTTAAACAAGATATTCAAACAGAAAAACAAATGTAATTTAGTTTATCATCTCAGAGGCGGAGTAAGTTCGTTCATTTTGATGAAAGATTCAAAAATACTTTGTTCTTCAGAATAACAAGCACAGATGAAGCATGCAAAATAAGGCCAACAACAAGTACTATGCAAATGGGGTGAATTTTGATTTCATGTTGACTTTAATAACTACTTTAAGCGGCTTTACACACAAAATTCTGCTAACAAACACACAGTCCAGCAACCACACAATATGTACCGACAAAACACTTAAATCCTCCACTCAACAGGGTCTAATTTCTCTGCTTTTGACCCCTGTTGTATTTCTATCAATCACTAGCCTGAGCTGTCACCGGCCAGTGGAGCTCAGAAG
>NW_015509642.1:11881-12417 GCF_001515645.1 Sinocyclocheilus grahami
GAGTGGATCAGCAGTGGCTGTAAACACCAGGCTTGGCTCGGGCAAACTTTCTCTGACTCCGTCTTTGTCTCGGCATCTGTCTCTCTCTCTCTCTCTCTGACTACGTATCTTGGCACTCATCAATCTAAGATCTCAGAGAGGAAAAACAAATCCTACTATCAACATCAGGCAAATACAACGGACAGCAAAATGGACACCGCTAATAATAAATGAGAAAAAGAATATGCGTACATCCTCAAATGATTTTCAAGTAACATGCTGTTCTTTATTATGCTGATGCGATAATAGCTTGCTGCAAATTTCAGGGCCCACGAGACAAGGCCCTGTCCACAAGTAATGACGTCATACACTAGTGTTTAATCAGGGATGTAAACCAGACTTTTTTGGCGCAATGTAGCCCTAACAGGATATCTGCAGAGTTAAAATCAAATTTACGATTTTTTAAGACATCTGCACAAAGAAAAAAAATGCATGTCCATATGTCCAATGGACCCTACAATGATGCATTTCCAGAGTTATTAATATCATAAATCTGG
>NW_015509642.1:13886-14535 GCF_001515645.1 Sinocyclocheilus grahami
AAAATTAGCTTCCTAGCAACTGGGTGAAGGGTGATATAACTAACCACTGTTAACAACTCTTCAGCCAATATTTCCTTAATGTGCAATGGTGTCATTGATCTAATTGGAACAATGTCTGCTTGTGCAAAACACAATAGATACATTTGAGAGATTAGAATGAATTTAAGCTGCATGATCATCCATTTCACATCCTTTCAGAGGCACGTGTATTGTAAAACAAAATCTGGAGTGAAAAAAAACAAGCTAGTAATTAAAGTTCATTTCGTGGTCATGGTACATCTCAGCGATAATGTCATGTGTGAATAACAGCCTGTTTAATTGTTAATTATTGTGAATTCTTTTAATGTTAATGCAATTGAATAGAGACCAAGACCCTGAATTCAAGACAGGATTGGTATTCACCTCTCTCTGTCTCCCACTCTCTCTCTCAAATTTATTTCCACAGGCCATCCTTGACAAAACCAGTCACTTGCCAGAGCAAATGTGACATGCCTAGCTTCACACACTAACCTTGAAAAGACAACTGGTCCCTGTAACTTGGGATTATCATAACTTCTCAGTAATCGTCTGTACGGTCCTGTGCAGAATCCCAGGGGATAAGGGAAAACAACGGGGATAGAGCCTAACTGTTGTGGTTTGTTTGTGTCTT
>NW_015509643.1:0-1065 GCF_001515645.1 Sinocyclocheilus grahami
GGCAGTCGTCAAACTGAGAATAAAGTTACAGCAAAGCACCTGCTTAATAGTGCTCATAACAGGTCCTGCTGAATTAAGCTCCATGTGCTGTCTAATGTGCTCACTTGCTGTGAGGTGCTTCTGTAAGTGCTCCTTAAAATCTGGATGTTCTCACTTGGCCAAACAAAATAAAAATAAATAAATAAAAACAAACAAACAAACATGAGGATGCAAGACAATATTCTCATTCACCAACTAGCTTTCTTTCACTTCCTTTTTTCTTAAGGTTTGGCAAAAAAAAATACAAAATAAATAAAAAAATTGAAACACTGGAACACACTTTACATTTGGATAAAATAAACAAATAAAATAAAACCAAAAAAGTTTAAATTAAGGTTTGGCAAAAAATATTCCAATTAGTTTTAATTTGTTAATATAAATTAATTTGATATTATGAAGTAACAATTATTAAGTTTACACCATTTAATAACCTAGTGTAATGGTAATTTCTACAGTACATACAACAATTCAAGCTGTACAAAAAATTACGTTAGTCGATGCATTATGAATGCATACACACTTTCACAGCTTGGTTGATATAAAGATGTGAACGTGCGCATTGTAAAATCTAACAAATGTGCTAAATTAATTCATTTCGTTGACTTTATTTAAAGTGTTTGTTTACCTTACTGATGTAGATCTATGAAATCTTACTATTTGTGCTAAAGTACTCAAATATCCCTAGTTAAAGTCACATGATTTGTTTGAGTGCTGTGACCACTGACGTCATCAGGTTTGGCTTGAGAATTTTCTGATCGGCGGCCATCTTGTTTTAATGAAAACCTCGACTGATAAACAATAAAACTGGTATCTATACATATACGTTTGAGCTTAATGTTAAGGAACTTGATGTTATGATATTAAAGTCAAATTTAACGGATTGATGCATGTATTTTGTCAAATACTCGTTTACTTTTTAAAGGCTGGTCAGAGACAAAACTTTACCATCTGTCGTGCCACGTAAATATATCTGCGCAGCTTTCAGTAGTGGAATTACTGACACATTAGTGTGATGAGGCACGGGTG
>NW_015509643.1:9336-10127 GCF_001515645.1 Sinocyclocheilus grahami
TATAAATCTGGTTATTGTGTATTTAAAACACATTCCGTTTATTAGTAATATTACAGAAATCTGACCTGTTTCATTTATGTATGACTGATACATATGCATCACTTTAAGTCTGATCAAAAAGCATGGAAATTTTATATGCAATTGAAATAAATTAATCTTAAATGTAGACCTAACTATTTTTGAGTGCTTTACCAATGGGTCTGTGAAAGTATATAAAAGTAAAAAAGTGTTTAGAAACAGTACTATAGACAAAGCTATCATCCTGGTCACTGCATGATTTTCATTTCATTTATTTTTTTTTCATGGTAAATTAAATGTCACTCGTCAGACTTCATGTCCCAGCTTTAATTGGCGTTTGATTTGCTGCTCTTGTCATGTCTTCTGTCATTCACTGGTTCTTCCGCAGGGGTAGCAGTAGGTATACACGCCTCCGTCACTCAACCTGATGAGTTCTTGATGGCTCTTTGAGACTAGCTGAAACCTTCAGGTCCCTGTCTGACACGTCCCCAATCGCCTTTCTTTTCCATTTTCTTACAGGGACTGGATGTGGTCATGTTATCTATTGAGAAGCCAGTCTCATCAGGCTCCAGTACGGGTCCTTTCATGGCCTCAGTCTGGAGTTTCTATCATATTGTCATGTTTGACAACAGGCAGAAAATGAAGATGAATCTTAGTGGAAAATGTTTGTTTATGTGACACTGGGATGAAGCTCCAGCATCTCTCGACTTGTTTTGGGTGATTTTGAGGCTGGATTTTGGGGTCTAACACAAAAATGAATGGGATCTTTAAAA
>NW_015509643.1:14240-14507 GCF_001515645.1 Sinocyclocheilus grahami
GATCTATTTCCTGATTAAACATTGGGAAACAGTGTATCTAAAAATTTATCAAATGTGTAATTTGAGAAACAATGTATCTAAAAAGAAAATCCAAGTTCCACAGTTTCCCTGGACCTGAGGTTCATATCAATATCTCCTCCTCAGTCTAGTGAATCAACTTGTTCAATAGCAAAGTTCTCTTGATGTTTCACCGACATAAAACAATCCACACAGACAACATACACTGTATATAGCATAAATAACATTGCATGAATGACAGGGATTGCT
>NW_015509644.1:0-4082 GCF_001515645.1 Sinocyclocheilus grahami
TCTTATCTTTCAGACATACTGTCAGTGAGTAAAGCGTTCGTGTCCTCTGTCCTCTGTCCCAGTCCAGGTTCAAGCTCAGCGGTGGTGTGTTTGTGTGTTTTTGTGGCTGTTGGCGCACAGCTATGTAATAGTCTGTCTGATCTGCTGCTCATTTCCTTCAAATGCCTGTGCAATTAAACTGGATCTCGTTCGTGCAGATAGATAAAAGAAGAGTTTGCATCTCCACAACTTTTGAATTTATGTCTGTTATAATAAATGTGAGTGTGTGACGTGTTCATGCCTTTTTCTTATAAAATGATGCTCTTTGTATCCTTAAATTCCACACTTTTCCACATTTTAATTCTTGGTAGCTGTAGCGCCATGTAAAACTAGTAGACTAGTAAATACAACACTTCTAAACTATTCTTGTACTCTTCCTAGGAGTTCTTCAACCAAAAGAGCAAATATTTCCTTTTTTTCACCATTTTATGATAGTGAAAATGTCCAAACTTTGCATAAAAACTCTAGTATCTGGCTGACCATATTCTGTGTGCGTCTGTCTTGACAAGATCTCACTATAGATGTTATAGAGGATGTGTTACCGTTACTTGATTCAGAGAAAGAAAAAAGACTAAAATGTTAATTGTCAATTAAAAAAATACTTCAAACAATTAAACTGTGAAATTAGAGATTCTTACCTGACATGCTTTTAAATAAATGTGTTTTAACTGCATGTGATATTAATTTAAAATGCATTTTCAGTTTCACAGCATAATATAAAGCGAGTTGACTTCTACAAACCCAGATCTGTCTTGACTGAATCTTTTGTTTCTTAGACCTAGAAAAATGAGTTCTTAAGGGGGGAGAGAGATCTGGGACATGCTCTGAAATTCCTTAATCTTTCTCATCTCTGATTGAGATCAGTTAAGACTTTAATACCGAGTCTAATCACACGCTTGACTTTACCTTAGCTGCCAGCTGCTGCCCTCTCGCCCCGCATTTCCAGTGTGAGCTGCAAGCTGAGTGGAGAAGTCATTACAGGAATAGCTCACAAATATTGTAGAAATGAAGTAATTTACTCATTCACATTTTAAGACCTGCTGTGTAAAGTTCGATGTAAATGAAACCAAAGGCCAACCGAACGAACTTGAACATGCGTATGTGAATGTCTTTTTAAAACAAAACTGTTTATGGTGAACCATTCCTTGAAAATAAGACACTTGGTGGCAAACCAATTACACAGTGGGTTTTTTTGTACCTGGCTTGAGGAATTCGCAGCTCATTGTTGACATTCTCAGAAATCAGCTGCTTGTGAGGGGCGCACAAACAAAATCCCATCATGCACCGTGACGCTAAAAGAGCTGCATTGATCTGCAGAGCAGTTCCCCCAACATCCGAACTGTCATTGATTCCCCACAATGCAGCATAAAACTCATGGAGATGAGGGCTCTTGCTCTAGATCCGCTGAGGTTGTATCCGGGGTCTGGTCCAGTGCTTTGGGCTGGCCTGGAGTCGATCCGCTGCGGTGGAGCCGGCTGCTGATTGGGGCCCTGGGGCCGTGGGCAGCTCGATGCAGTGAAGGGCGAAGCGTCCCTGGATATCGTGCTATAAAAGCCTGAGCTGGTCCTGAGCGGGGAAAGGGAATGAGGAGCTGGCTTCAACAAGGCAAGAAGTTTAGATTGTTTCATTGTCAAAGAGGCGTTTCAGGTGAGAATCTGCTTGCAGATTATTGTTCCTCATTTGTATTATTGTATTTATACTGGAAATGCATTTTATTCAGCCTAGCTTCCACGAGACCAAACAGAGAACAGATTTATTGGGATGTTGCTGATGACTACTTTGTTATTCTGAAAATAAAGAGCAACGTGCGTCCTAAAGAAGCCTTTTATTATGAGGCGTTTATTGGCACAACAGGTAGAAGAGTTGAGTCGTTTACGGTCGATGAGCAACATCACAGCTTCCTTTATTAATACAGAATTTAGCTGATGTGCTCCCAGTGTGTATGTCTGTGTATATTTCCTATTTCACAACCAAGTAAACCAACTGGTTTCCGCTCATCAATTTACATATAACAATAAAAACCAATATCAAATAAGTTGTATAGCTTTTATTTGTAGCTGTCTGTTCTGGAGGCTGTGCTTGAGTGGTATTGAGCAGCGAGCAGAAATAGTAAAGCCCCTGGCGATGGAGACGAACATCGATCTCTGCTGAACACATGGGGTGTAAAGCGGGTCACCGCCAGCTAATTGCTGAAACTCTTAAACTGGTAAAGCTCTGGTGTCATGCGGGGGTTTTTACACTGTGTATATCTACTTTAGATATATTAGCATATTGAAATATCTCCAGCGTTCTTCTGTAGCTAATGGTCCTGAGAGTAATTCCAGTGAGCACCAGCGTCGTCTGTTTTTATCTCCATTGGCTGCATCAAGACCTCTTGCTTTAATTCATTGCATTTATTCAATCATTTAATCTTTTTCTTTTCTGTGATCCTCTCGCCATGCTTTCCAACAAACGTTCCCCCACCCCTGAAACGCACCTGCGCTCCAACCGGCCGCTCTGTGGTTGTAGATGGCAGAGTGTACAGCAGCCCCAGTGGTCATGGAGGACAGTGACCGCGAGGCCGACTCGGCCTCAAATGAGCAGGACTCTGCGCCAGCGTCGCCTGAGCCCAGGCTGCATGAGGTGGACAAGGTACTGATGCAGCTCCCTCCCTCTTGACCTCTGACCTCTCAGGATGCTGCCCCACTGCCCTTAGATATAGAACATTCTTCTGCAAGCTGGCCTATTTTCTTAGTTCATTTGTTAAAGTCAAATCACAATTGACCTTGTGGACTTTCATATTGTGAGCAATTTCTCAGTGCACGTTATTCTTACGGAAAAAGGGTTGTCTTCATAATCTTTCATGAAAATGTAATAACTGAATCAGTCATAAGTAAGACAGCTGTTTAGGGCCATTCTAACGCCATTATATTTATCCCAAGACAGCCAGTGGGACACTTGGAGAAACTCTGAACCTTCAGCCTCCACGTTCCCATTAAAAGGCTCCTCAAAGTGTATGATAGCGGCGTTTCAGGAGAAGAATAATCCCCCACAATCCACTGCAAACTCACACTCGGAAACACACCATCTTTCAAAGATGATTTTGAAACTCATTTTGAAAATCTTTGAAACTCTTCAAGCACTGTCTCACATTGTTTTCTTGTTAAATATCTTGTTGCATTCAGAAATGTGTTTCATTACATAAGTCAAATGGGTTGCAAAAGCCATTTCATGTTGACTTTAAAATCTTCTTTATCAGCTAATTTCATATCTGATGTGGCCTTGAAGTGTTTAATGACACAAATCAGTTTGACAGAAGGGAAAACACAGATAAACTCAGTGAGAACTGGACTAGCCAGCCTTTGGGAGCTCCAGCATCACTGCGACCCTACAGAGGACAAGCGGTTTGGAGAAAGAATGGATGGAAACTCATCCAGGACATCTGTTCAGTTCAGTGTTTGCCTCTTCCAGGCTGTGGCAGCAGATTATCAAATCACTTCTCCAGGGTACAGGTCCATGTCTGCACCTCAAAACACAAATTCACTGCACCGCAATGCATTATTTATCCGCAAAGGTTTAGAGCAGTGGAAACCCGAGTGCTGTACAAGAGAGTGTCACATTGCCCGACTATTGGTTCTGTTCTTCAGGACACAGGAGCTGCTTATGCTGTTTAATACATGCATCCTTTTATGGCCTTTTCTGAACAGGTTTCCCAAGACAACCTGGCCATTGTAAGAGTGTAATGACAGCAATGCAGTTAAAAATGGATGTTACTCCTCTTCAAGTGTTTAATAGAGGTCTGTACACATGAACTTAGCTCGTCAGAAGCTCATGAACACTTTCCCGGCCAAACACAGAATTGTACGTGTTTTCACTGTTATACGCTAGGGGGCGCTGTTACGCATCTCTTGAATGAGTCTAGAAAGTGTAGATCAAAAACACAGACCAGGAAGACGCAGAAACGAGCGATCTCATATGTGAGCATATATGAAAAATAATGCGTTCATCAACACTAACCACATATAAATGAAAACTGCCTAATGTTAGCGAGTGAAATGTGGATC
>NW_015509644.1:11141-12357 GCF_001515645.1 Sinocyclocheilus grahami
TACGGCATTCTCCCAGCCGAGAGCCACACAAGCAAACGCAGCATCCAGAGCCAGAGCCGTGCGAGGATTCTGCCTCCGAGCCTCACGCCAAAGGCTCCTAGCGCCGTCTGTAGGCCGTCATAGAGTCCGTCCCTGTGTTTAAGCACATGAACCTCAGATCAGCTCCAGATCGCTGGTTATTCTGGCGCCCCCTGTAGGTGTGCACCAGGCAGTAGAGTAGAGCACATGCTGTGTAATCTGTGTTTAGTAGAGTCTCCGAAGCCTGCACGTCTCTGGCATGATGCACTTTAACCCTGCATCCCAGACCGACTGTTTACCAGTACAGCTGATGGAAACACTGATTACCCATTACATTTGACAAATGTCCACACAATATTTTTCAGTTTCAGCTTTTTTATAAATTCTACATTGATACTTCAGGTGTCGCAAAAACTAGTTTAGAAACACTGTCAACAAATGGCTTTAACGCAAATAAATGTGGTGTCACATGATACATTTTCAGGTTACTTATTCTGTTGTTATCTGAACAACATTAAAGATGATGACAAACAAGGGGAAAAAATTGATAAATTATGATTTAAAATTATGAATATATATATATATATACTTATTTTATATATAAGCAAATTATGAATAGCTATTAATGATTCTTTTAGAATAATTTTCATTATTTTAATGACAAACAATTAAAAAAAGAATTTTCTCATTAAGTTCACGTTCGTGTTTAAGCACATTTTAAATCAACAGATGTTGTATCAAAGTAATGTACAATCAACTTTATTTAATATTAATACAATTATTTAATATAATAAAACATGAATTAATAAAACATTATAAAAACACGAATAAAACGCCTGTAAATCTCACAACATTAAAGGTTTTATACTTATTTAAAAAAGGGAGCATTTACTTAGTTGTGGTATTTTGTATATGTTTTGGAATATAAGGTTATTTGTTATTATTTTAAACATAAATTGGTTTTAAAATTCTGATCCACTTACTACAGAATAAAGAAAATATATGAAGACATTCCCTAGTAAAAAAGTTATATATTAAAAATACATTTATTTCCTACTAAGTATACAGTTCAAATCTGGTAACATATTTACTGACATTTTGCTCGAGACTTACTGATATAAAAATTACAATTAAACTTTTTTTTGAGAACTATTTGTGCACAATGTACATTTCTTAATATTAAGCCTAAAATGTGTTT
>NW_015509644.1:13032-14506 GCF_001515645.1 Sinocyclocheilus grahami
GAGCAGCAGATCAGCATGTTAGAATGAGTTTTGAAGATCAAGAAGACTGGAGTAATGATGCTGAGAATACAGCAATAAATGACAGTCATATTCGAGTGTGCATTACTGTTCTATCATGTTTAAATACTAGTCAGAAAATGAGAAGTGTTGGAAATGTTGACATCCACCTTCAATCTAAAACAAAGGAAATACATGTTTAGCAGATGACAGACAGACATGAAGCCATGCAGGGTTGTGCTCGTGTAGACGTGCTGTAGCATCGATCTCAGCCTAAACGCAGCAGCGCATCGATCTCCAGCGCTCACTGATCATGCAGACGTGCCAGAGCCTCTGCGCTCACTGATTATTAGCTCACGTGACTGTGATCGGTTGGGCTGGAGATTCCTGATGGACGCTTCTGTCATGTGACTCAGACTTATTGATCGGTCAGTATTGATTGATCAGTTGTGGTGTAGTCGTATGACTGTGGTTCTGTTCTTGTTGCAGTTGAGGCGGATGCAGGAGATGCTGCAGAAGATCCAGGAGCAGATGCACACGCAGAGAGAGGCGTATTAACACAAGTCAGAGCAGATGACACAAGGCTTCACATCCCACTCAAACATGTCTGGGTCACATTTCACCCCAAAATAACAATTTTAAAAATTACAATTACGACAATAAAATAACGTCTTGTTTTGCATTGTAACATTATATTCTTGATAATGAATCACATTTAAACACCAAATTATAATTAAGGTAATGTAAAAAAACAAAAAAAAATGTTACTTTTAAATGATTTTATTTATTTATTTTTTTATTGGTGATGATTTTCTTACTGTAACATGGGGTTATGGTGATATGAAAAGTGCATTCTGTTTCAAAAATATATATTGTGTTTAAATAAAAATAGGATATATAATTTTGAGTCGAAATTTAACCCAGACATGTTGATATAAATCAATGGAATCAATGGAACATTTTCATTGCACAAAACATTCTTTATAGTGGAAAAAGGTTATTTAGATTATTAAAATGTTCTTCAGATTTGCAAAAAGAGTGTTTTTAAGGAGCTGATCACTGAAAGGTTCTCTGAGGAACCCAACATGATTATTCAGCGGCACTATTGCAGAAACAGCCGCTTGAAACCTATTAACTCTAAACTGTGTAAGTCTGACTGACGGTCTATTAATGAAATATCTCCGTGTCCTTGTGTAAATCTGGAGTCGATGTGTAATGCAGACGCGTCTGGCCCCGGGGCCCTTTAACCGCTCCGCTCGTTGTCCAGTATGTGTTTCTACCCCAGGATTGATGTCATAGGAGAGATACAATGGAATAATTTAAGTGTTTAGTTTTTTTTTCTTTTTACAATGTAACTTTATTTTGTATAATGTTCATTAATTGCATTGGTTGTAATGTATGTCTTTGGTTTTGTTGTATTTCTATATAAAACTGCAAAAGCTTATTTTAGAATGTTTTTAAATAATAATAAAAAAAA
>NW_015509645.1:0-312 GCF_001515645.1 Sinocyclocheilus grahami
ATATATACTTGCCATCTCTTGAGGAATTGTCCAACATGTTAATTACATAGCAGCATTGTGTCATTTTGTACTGTTTTTATTTACAGTATATGTCTCGGCAGTTTTAGCATCTCATAAAAGGGCACCATATAAGGAGCAGGGTAAGAAATTGCTACCATTGCTTCAATGGCAGCGTTCCAGGAGAGCACTTTACATGTTCATTAGCTTTACATATGTACTGAACAAGACCATTAACACCTCAACATACTTTGCCTTGTCTTAATACAGTAACTTCATGGCAAGAAAATAGTAGCACTACAAAAGGGTTTTAAT
>NW_015509645.1:2190-2591 GCF_001515645.1 Sinocyclocheilus grahami
AGAGTCCGAACAGCTGATAAAAACTTCACAATAATCAATAATCAATCCAGACATGTTTAATTTCAAATCAGTGCTTCCTGAATCAGGAGAGAAATATGCACAGATCTAGCAAAAATGTTTGTAAAAAAAATAATAATAATCCAAAACAGTTTATATGTAAACATGGTGGATTTTGATGTGGGAGGGCAAGATGACCCTCTATAGATTTTTTTCCACCGAAGAAAGCATTAATATGGATTATGGATATTTTGGCCAGAAACCACAGATAAAAGTTAAAATGCCTTAATGATGAATTTGTTTCTTACAAACTCGCAGCTTTTCCACTTCATAAGATATTCATTGATGGTCTGGAGTCATGTGAATTACTTGTGGATTATCCTAATGTTTTTATCAGATGTTTG
>NW_015509645.1:3506-4763 GCF_001515645.1 Sinocyclocheilus grahami
GGTGTGTAATTGCAGGAATTAATGCGAGATTAGAGTGTTTTAACTCAGCAAGGGCGTGAAGAGGACAAACCTCTCGCTTTCTCCTTGCTGATGCCTCTCTGCATGGAGTGCCATTATCTCCATTGAGAGCATTAAGCACTGAGCTGGAGCATTGTCACCCATATGCATAGATTCTCACTCCATAATAACACTTACACATGCATATGAGCAGTCCAGGTAGAAGTAATACAGCAGAAATATTCAATATATTCATACATGGATATATATGCAAACAAACTACCATCCATACACTACCTTTTGAAAATTTGGTTTACAATAGTTGGGATATAATAGTTACCTCCAATACAAGTGTTATGAAACGCACTCGATATATTCGAGTTTTTAATCTCAGCTACTGAACTTTAGCTCCTTCACAGTGATTGTTGGCCTCTCTATGGCTTGTTCGAACGGCGTTCTGAAGGACGACCTTCTCTGGGTGATTAGATAGAGCTTCCAGTTCTTGATAATTGAACCAACAGAGCCCACTGGGAGTTGAATCTCTCATGCTGTACTTGCTTGTTTACTTTATCTCTGACTTCTCTGGAATGCTCTTTCTTTTTCATTTTCACAGCTATATTTAAGATTTGCATCTTGAATAATAATTCTCTAACCATGGGATTTTATTGAGAAAATGAAAGTTATTTTAATGATTCACAGGTAGATGCCAATTCGTAGGCAATTGTGGCATACTTTGTGTGTAAAGCTCCTCAGGGACTAAATATTAATGCCAACAGCACTTAGTTTTTATTTATTCAGAATATCTCAACAAAAATAATGTTAATGAGTTTCCATCTTTAGAAAAAATCAAATCAAATCAAATAAAAATAACAAATACAACAAGCAATCTGAATGTTCAGCCACTAATGAGGCAATAATGGTTTTTAAAATGTGACAGATTTTCCAAAATCATTCTCAGAAGAAGCACAGACGATTTTAAAGGGATAGTTCACCCTAAAAGGAAAATTCTGTGATTATTTACTCACCCTCAAATTGTTCCAAACCTGTATGAGGTTATTTCTTCTGCTGAACATAAAAGAAGATATTTTGAAGAATGTTTGTAACCATACGCTTGTTGGTATGCATTGACTTCCATAGTATTTTTTTGTTTTGTTTATCTATGAAACTCATACAGGTTTGGAACAACTTGAGGGTGATTAAATAATGACAGAATTTAAATTTTTGGGTGAACTATTTCTTTAAGATATCTTAAATATACAA
>NW_015509645.1:6433-7020 GCF_001515645.1 Sinocyclocheilus grahami
GAAAGAAAGAAAGAAAGAAAGAAAGAAAGAAAGAAAGAAATATATTATAAAAGTGTGTAGACAGGAGGGAAGCAAGTAAGAAAATACTGTAATAATTTCTATTGTATAGTGAAAAAGTATGCAGGACAGAAGGAAAGGCATGTGAACTCCAAACAGAATTTGTCAATTTGAAATATTCTTGTTCTGATGTTCCCTTGATGCATGTTACAATGAGGCAAACCTTCATTCAAACATGACTTAAAATGTATTTTGGTACAACAGAGGCTACTGCAAATGTGGTTTTCTCTTCAGAACCAAGTTACTCCATTTATCCATTATAAATGTTCTTGGGAGAATGCCGGCAACATAAAACACCACATGGCACAGTGTGCTTACAAATCCAGCATGTCATCAAATACTCGACAGTCTCAGCCAATCAGCAACATGAATGTGATTCTCATCGTCATTTTTCTTGGTATTACACTGAATGTTTCACAAACACAGTCTGAGTTGTTTTTAAGTCTTTTATCCATCTTTTTAAGCCGACTGCAAACGCTACAGCCTCTGTCATGTTTCTACTGATAAAACAACAAACATTTTAGACTTTG
>NW_015509645.1:7681-8992 GCF_001515645.1 Sinocyclocheilus grahami
TCCTGAAAAGTTATCTCTCAATTCTGATTGGTTGATTGGAATGAATTTCCAGGATTAACAAGGATGTTGTACTTGGTCAAATCACGCTCACCATATATATCAAGACAAGACCATCTTAGATTAAATTTTTTTCTCTGATATTTTTTCTTTTACATGTGCATTTTTATCAGGCTACAACGTTTAGGTCCAGTTATTTACCTTATTGGCAAATGGCAAAGTCGCATAAAATTGAAGAAACGGCAAAAAAAAAAAATGGCAAAGAAATGGAAAGGCAGTTATTGTATGCCTTATTTAAAAAAAAATTCCAATTATATATTCATAGGAATTTTTAAAAAAAAACATCAAATCAATTTCATTTTTCACCCCCTTTGATTTCTTCTATGAATTTCTTTTAATATTATTCTTGTGCATGCCCCCCCCCCCCTCTGATGCAGTGAAAAATAGACTTCTAGGTGCATATAAAGTTCTTTTGCATTGCATTTAAAACAGAAAAAAAGCTAAAGAAAAAGCTGTCTTTTGCCTTGAAAATCAAACTGCTCTATCTGCCTTCACACTGAGATAGACCAAGAGCACGCTGTGGAAAATGACTTCCCAGCATCCTCCTGCAAGCCACCTACTGATATTTCATGTTTTTTTTTTTTAAAGAAAAAAGAAAACACTTAGAGACGAAGAACCACTCTGCTTTTCCCTCCTCTTATAAATGATTGAATAAGCACTTTAAACCGGCCGTCCCAACATGCCAGGCTAGATATGGTCACTGCAATGAACAGAGATCTGACAGGACCAGCAATTGCCCACTCTGTACTTAAACCATGATAGTATATGGACTCAGCAAGAACTACTGGAAAATTTCAGCTCTGTGAGGTTTTGGGTTGTTTTATATCAGAGGTGCAACTGCAGCGCCCCTAATTACAGTGGCTTGAATTCCCCAGCCAATATAATCATATAGTACAGCTCTAGCTTTGGACAAAGAAACAATTGTGAGAGAAACGTCTCTTGACAAACGCAAACCAGAGTTTGGGGAAGCTTGTATTGTTCAATGAGAAGAACTAATGTGAAATCGGGTCCCAGTGCTGATTTTAGCTTCGGGTTTTGCTTCTCAGTCTCTTCGTTTGATTATATGAAGAAGAGAAAGTTTGTGACCAAAGCAGAAACCATCAGCTCTCTTTTTCTACCAAACCACATTTCACTTCTCACATCAAAGCGAAGTTCTGTGGTTTAAGCAGGATGTGAGTCACAGGCGTGTGGTAAACAAAACAAAGAGCCAAAGCCACAACTCGAAACAACAGATCATCGTTTTGTGAATATATA
>NW_015509645.1:9691-10461 GCF_001515645.1 Sinocyclocheilus grahami
TATTTATTTTTTGTATTTTTTAGTTTAAGTTTTATTTTTATTTTTAGTATTTCAACTTTAAAAAACAATGACATATAATGAACATAAATTATAAGCAATAAGTAATTGTAGTTATTTATTTATTTCAATTTACATTTTGATTTAATTTAATTCCATTTTAATTTAATTTAATTCAATTTTAATTTAATTCCATTTTAATTAATTTAATTTATTTACACTAATAATATTTGGAGTTCAAGTCAATCACAAATTGTTTAGTCAATTTGTTTTGTGATTTAAAAGAGAATAGAGTTCCATTGACACAATATATTGATTTTCACTATAATAAAAACTTGCATTGCAAAGGCACTACATAATCAATCAATAATTAAACATCAGAAAAATACTTTAAGGTGGCAAATTTGATATATATATATATATGTTAAATAGTAGTATTTTTGACGTACCTAATTTTGTGATTTTACAGACTTGATTAATGTGACCTGTACAGAACTATATCGGACAGCAATTAACAAACAGGTCTCAAATTCCAATATGATTCTATCCAGGATCTGCCGGGATATATTAAATGACTCAGCCTGACTATCCAAAGACTAGCATCATTAAAAGAGACATCTATATTGTTTGTCTGACTCTGCTTCAAAAGCCACAGTCAGATATTTGTGAGGAAAAGCTAAGGCCTCTTCCTGATGTCTTCTTTAACCCAGCATCACAGGGTCGTGTTTACAGGCCGGCACCCTGCACGACGGAGTCAGAAATAGATAATCTGA
>NW_015509645.1:11482-12482 GCF_001515645.1 Sinocyclocheilus grahami
ATTCTGACGGCACCCATTCAGTACAAAGGATCCATTAGTGAACAAGTGATGTAATACTACATTTCTCCTAATCTGTCCTGATAAAGAAACAAACTCATCTATATCTTGGATGGCCTGAGGCTGAATACATTTTCAGCGAATTTTCATGTATGGTTGAACTATTCCTTTAAAGCAGCACATATCTAACAAAACTCGCTTGTGGTAGCACAATGGATGATTGACAGGTGAAAAGTCAGTCTTTCGCTGTTGTCATCCATGTTTATACCACAAATGTGATGTAGTCACATATGTTTCTGAGTACCTCTCAATATGGTTTGAGTGTTCGCTGTTCGCATCACAAAACATTACGCCAGTACTAGCCTTGACCTCGTCTCATAGATCTTCATACCAGATGTAAACGTCAAGCTCAAAAGAAAAGTGAGCCTCCTTTGGATAAATCCGAAATCCTGTCAACTTTCTCAAAGAAAAAGTGAGATCCAATCTGTCTTCCCTCAGAGGAGAGTCTAACTGACATTTTGACAAGATCCAAAATGCTGATACAGCAGGACTGTAGCTACTAAGAGAAGGCAAATGGCAAATCTGTCAATCAAAAGTTTTTCTAGGTGCCGTGGAAGGTAAAAAAAATGCTAATTAGGTATTCAACAGATACTTTCCAGCTTCTAAACTGAAGGCTTTTCATTGGATTGCTCTAGCTCTAGCTGTAGTGTACACCCAAGTCAACAACAACCTAATCATCGGTTTTTACAGCAAATAATAGCTGTACTGCACTTGTTTATTTAATATTTTTATATCATAGCAAATCTAAGCAACTAAAAATATATAAATAAATAAATTACAGATAGTTTTAATCTTAAAAAGCATGAAAAAGAACATTTTCAGTGAACTTGTTTACTTTAAGTACAGTGAAAGAATACAATATAGTGCTGAAGCAGGCCTGGTTAAACTGTCGGTTGTTATGATGGGTGTGTAATTGCAGGAATTAATGCGAGATTAGAGTGTT
>NW_015509646.1:0-722 GCF_001515645.1 Sinocyclocheilus grahami
AAAAAAAAAAAACATTAAGTCTATGTAAAATGTTCATGGTGTACAATTTGATCTCTTTCTTGGTCACTTTCCAGTCTGCATGTGACAGTGTCGTTGCTAAAGTGGAATGTTTCTATGGTGATGCACCATCTCACGGAAAGTACAAGAGGGGAGTTTGCCATCATAGTTTATTCCTTTTATTCATGTATTTTTCAAGCATATTTAATGTGTTTTTCTAGTTCAGAACTTTAGTAGATATATTCGTATTTCCTTGTATGTGACAAAGCAAGCCATTAAAAGCACAATGGTTAATTCAGATGAAGCTCTATTATGCTGCATTTAATATAATTAAGAGATTAAGGTGAAATCAAAGCATCAAGAACTGAAAAATCCAACATACACAGAGTAATCCAACTCACAAATGAGGAACTTCTACAGAGTTCCCTGCCCATAAAATTGCCGGGTACCGTTCTGGTAGGTCACATGATTATGTGTGGAATTTCCCCTGTTCTGCAGAAAGCCTCATACTCTTAAGGAACATAGAATAAAAGCATTGTTGAGAAGGGAAGCACTTTCAGTCATTTCGTCATGGCCTCAGGCCAAACCAAGAGATGATTGATGAGTAAGAAATTATGAGGAAAGGACGTCATCGTTCCAAAATCTATATATAATATAAAAATATCTAATAACAATCAAGCATGCATAGTCAGTTCAGTCATTGTGCAGCTGTGTCTAAACAGCTG
>NW_015509646.1:4761-5255 GCF_001515645.1 Sinocyclocheilus grahami
TTTTGTTTAATCTTGAAATGGACATAACAGAATATGGCAGTTTGGTGTTTGTTTGGTCTTCAATCTGCTTGTGACGGGTGTTTAATCCCTGATCAAGTGTCTGTAATTGCTGTGGCACTGACGGAGCGGATGAGCAGGAGTCCTTCACTTACCTTGACCTGTCTGCTGCCTCGTTTCCTTTTATACTGATCCATGGCCAGCTATGCTGACCCAAATAATTGTATTAATCAGTATAATATACAGTAAGCCACAAAACTGACTTTGGACCAGGGGAAAAGGAGACTTGCAAACAGCACCCTGTCATGAGCAGACGGATATAGAGTCCTTCAAGGCCTTGCTTTGAGCCCAGTCCTGCTGACACGGGAAAGCACTCAGCGGTCAGTGTGGTAGGAGAACAAAGCTGAGCTGCTCCTTCAGCGTGCCAACAGCTGCTCGGCAGGAGGCCTGACCATAGAAAGCCTGTGCTTCTTTCACCATTTGCTCATATGCAACAA
>NW_015509646.1:5265-6253 GCF_001515645.1 Sinocyclocheilus grahami
CCTAGATAAAATATAAGGCAGCTTTTTCCATACAACCAACTCTGCCAATTCACTTGCTTTCTTTGTATGGATTTGAGACTGATAATCCTTTTTCAGTGCAGGCATTTTGAATGCTGTTCACCTGGCCTACATTTACTACTCCTATCTGGCATGGTGTCTATCCCTCAGACATACTGCTTAGACATGGGATGGGCACTACCAGAGTCTCCGCTCATGCATACCCAATGGCCATCTTGGGGTATTTGAACCAAAGGCCATCTGAGGTGTTTCCTTATCATTTTTGCATGAACGTTAACCTCACTCTAAGCTAATCCATCTCCATGCCATCCAGAGGAGAGAGTTATAAATAAACTGCCATGCCTCAGACATCTGCATAAGTATCACATTCTAATATTGCTGCAAATGCAAGCCTCACGTTTCAGTGTAGATTTCACTGCCTAATAGGATTAACTGAATTACCCTTAGCAAGGCCTCTTGGCCAATTAGACTGCAACTCAAATAGTGTGCACAGATGTCTCCTGCGCAGAGTTTTCCACAGCAGGCTGGAATGGATACAATGCAATGTTGACTAGTCTAACCTTGAATTATAGAATACATTGCATTATACTTCATATCAAATATGTACACCTTGTTATTTGTGGTCAACAATGCAAAATGCTAATGCAGACTGAGGCCTGAGACCATGCGTTGTAGCCGGTTTCAGTAGATGTCACAAGGGAAAGCCACAAATTAGCTTCCTCTCACATCTCACAAGAGAATAAATGCAACACTTTGTTTTGGAGGAAATGAATGGCTACATTTGAATACACGACAATAAAGGTGTATATGGACAATGACTGTCAAATGTAGCTTGGCTAGAGACATACATTTAAAATGTTCTGAACTCTTTATAATAAGGTTAAGTTTGAGAACTCAGGATGCTAAGTTCAACAAGCTGCATTATTCATAAGATGCCTTGTAAGATTTGTGCTACAACCGAATATAATAG
>NW_015509646.1:6996-8209 GCF_001515645.1 Sinocyclocheilus grahami
TTCTTTCACCATTTGCTCATATGCAACAAACAAAGACAACAAACACAGACATCTGAAAACACGCTCACACACACAGATACAAACACGCACATAATTTTTCCCTCTGACAAATACAAGCGTATACAATATATGGACAACCCCAGTTTTAGGAGAGAGGTTATAAAAAAATCTGACAACTTTACAGCCTTACAATATGATAGAAGAAATAATACATAAACAAATTCTCACATCTTTGACGTCTTGACCGTAGCTGAACCTGACGTGTTAATGACAGAAAATAATAGATGTAGTGATTAGTAAATGATTCATTCTTTTACTTATACGTATGCGTTACGGACTGTATGTACTGTATATGTGTGTGTCTCATTTCTGTTATTGCATAAATCATACAAATCTGCTATTCAAATGTTTGGGGTCAGCAAGATTTTTTTTTCTTTGAAAGAAGTGAATTGGATTCAGCAAGAGTGCATTAAATTGATCAAACGTAATAGTAAAGATATTTAAAGTTTGTCAAATAAATTCTTAACTTTCTATTCATCAAAAAAATCCTGAAAAAATACCCGTTTCCTAAAAAAACAGCACAACTGTTTTTAACATTGATGATATTAAGGTGATAATTAATTCTTGAGCATCAAAACAAATAACAATAATTTCTGAACGATCATGTAACACTGGGCTGCCAAAATTTCAGCTTTGCCATCACAGGAGTATATTTAATTTTAAAATCTATTAGCATAGAAAATTGTATTTTCTTAATGTATTTTGATTAAATGAATACAGCCTTGGTGATCATAAGAGACTTTTTTTTCAAAAACATTAAACAAATTTACCATACCCAAACTTGTGAACAGTGGTGCATAAATGTCAAGATATAAATAAGTGTAGTTGATAATAGTTTAACTAGGTCACATTATACAGTTGAAGATGCAAACAAACTATGTGATCACATTCAATAGTACACCTGACCCAATACATACTGAATCTGAATATCCTGCTCAGCACTGCAAAGACTTTCAGGGAATCATTATTGTATATTAACAATTACCAATATTTGATACTTTATGGGGGGCCCAAAACAATGTTTCTGTTTTTGTCCCCACCTGTCAACAGGTTAAAAAGCTCAACCCTGCTGAACCCAGTGCACACAATAGAAATGTAGCTTACATCTGAATTATAATTCATATTATTAAGAAGATCAAGCCACCACTCCTGT
>NW_015509646.1:8535-14502 GCF_001515645.1 Sinocyclocheilus grahami
CCAGCATGTACTAAGCCATGACTAAAAATTGTGTAGGATTTACTTTGAAACTATTTTCAATTAATAAGTTCCACAAATAGCAAGCAACACATTGAATTATACATGCGATTTTATAGTAGAAAGACTGAAACAGTGTTGAACAAGAAGGTGGCTAACCGCACACTGGATCCAATTCAGACTGGAAAAGTCTACAACATTTTTTAAATTTTATTTTATAAATTTCATTGCAAAAAGTGCAAAGTGCATGTGAATTAAAAACAGAGACACGAGCAGTGTAAATAGGCTGCATTGTGACACATTTTACAGGTTGTTTATGTATTTATTTATTTAGTCAAATGTATTTGTTGATTACAGCCCTTGTTGCGTTTTGTAAGTTGATGTCTCTGTATGTGGCACAGTTGAATCATAATCCCACACAGATTCAGTTTCTGTACATAACTGGGCCATTTTAAAATGCATCATAAAGGTAATTCACTTTACGTTTTTACTCAGACACCGTCATATAATTTGGAAAACATACTGACAGCTTTTGGACACATGAATATCACTGACAATATCTAACATATTGTGCACTTCATTAAGCGTACTTTGCAATAAAATGATTTGCATGAAGGCACTGCATAAACTGCACAAGACTCTTACCCCAATTACATCTTTATGGAGCACACTCTGAACAAGAAGGTTGCCCAGGGGGAAAGTAGGCCACTTACGGGATGCTAACAGCAATTTTCATAGCACTGCTTTAGAACAAAACCTTTCCTGAGAGAACAGGGGCTGCAATCCAAAAGTTTTTTTCTCTTTTGTAAACAGCAGTATATACTGCAGTCACTATGTCTACTCTCAGTGCATTAAAAGGTCAGCCATAATTCAGTCCTTGTTCTGCTGTCAATACTCCCTTTTCCATAGGCCTGGTGTCCATCGCTGTGTTTTTTATATTACCCTATATAACATAAACAAAAAATGATGTCGTTATTAAAAACACTTCATATAAACATATCTTGGGTCAGACTGTTGCCATGACGACAAAGATACCTTGCCCTAGCATGGAGTCAGTTGGTGTTGATGTCTCTTGCCTGGCTATTTAAACATCAACATTACGATGGCAGTATATAGAGGGGCTACTTGAGAGAGTTGTGTCACAGGACAGTGATGTTGGTTTTGTGACCTCTTTAAGGACTATGACTGGCAACACTGTCAGATTAGAGAGAAAAAGTAAAAGCACAAGCAATGTTTGTTTGTTTTTTGAGGGGCTCCATAAAAAGAAAAAATATATATTTTTCTTCACTTAAAAAATCAGTTGTCATAATGGGGCACAAAATATGGGGTTCCCAGGCAGACGCTCCTCAGACGGACGCTCCCAAAGAGGAGCATGCTCTCATTTTGTTGCTCTCCAGGCAGACTGTGGGGTCATACTATTTTAGTGCTGTCTGAGGCCTGCTGAGTTCAGCCATAAACAAATCAGCAAAAAACAGATAACAGACAGAGACCGTGCATAAGAGGCATAGAAAAAGAAATGAGACAAAGGTAAGACACAGATGAAGTTCATCCAGAAAGCAAAAACATTGATAAGATAAAGAATACCTGCAGGCCTGCAGTGTTATTATTTACAAAAAGTAAATCTATTGCAAATGTATTTTGTTAATAGAAATAAACCTGAATATATGTATGAAGAGTTCAGATACAAAAGCCTCTAAGTGCCGTTTGAAATTTACTTCTAAAATGAGCATTTTTCTCAGGCTCCTATGTTTATGTTCAGTTATTTAAACCCTTTACCTACATAGGAGCCTGATAAAAAAAGCTAATTTTAGAAGATCTATATATATACATTAGATGAAAAACTTAAACCTTAAAACAGTTGCCTTGAAAAAAATATTTATATATATATACATACATGCTGTAACTTATACAGCAACTCTTATAGTGAAAATGTTTCAGAAATCACAAGCTAAATTTTACAGATGTGTGGATAAAATGTAGCCATGTTCTTATGAGATTCATACATCTGACCTGTTGCTGGGGTAATATAAGTAGGCCACCCTCATCATAAGTATAGCTGCTTCTTCCGCATCTGTGAGCCAGTCATCGTTCCATCCTGACCCACAAGCAGTGCTCCTGTTACTGTGGCTCTGGCTGCTGCGCTGGAATGTGGAATGTTCGGGTTGTGGGACAAATGTTCCTAAAATGCAGCCCCACCTTTTTAAACCGTTTGCCACCACAGTTGTGGGGACCTGTGCGTGGCTTGTGCGGACATGTGTTAGACTGCAATTGCACAAGTGCCTTTGTGAGGGGGCAGGGCGGTGCAAGATTGCTGAGCTCTAATAAAGTATTCCTCCCACCCAATAGAGAAACTCAAAACATTATCAGAATGGAAACAAAGAAGTGCAATGAGGGCATACGCAGACACATGCATTTTTTTTTGTCCGGTAGCACATACCACTGATGAATGATTCATATTGAGCAAGCTCATCAATCCTGAAACTTTTTCACTAGAAGAGTTGCTTCAAGTTAAGATTTCCCAGGCCTGTTGTTCAGCCTTAATTCTTGATAAACAGCCTTCCATAAAGGCCACAGTTTTACCAGCCAAATTAGACCTGTGTGGTCGATTCTCACAACAACTGTCACAATAAATACAGGGTCATGCTTTACAGGAGCATTTTTATGGGAAAGTAGTTCACAACAACAGTGTGAAAACTTTATGATACATCAGTGACTCACTTTGCTCTGACGCATTTCATTCAGTTAACATGAAAGACGTCAATATGACTATTACTCAGATCCAGGTGGGCACACAATAATATGTGCTTGTATTTTATCGCTGATGCAAACGTTCCACTCTAGCCCTTTTCATTAGATCACCTCAAGCTAACAAGCGTATAAATCCTGAACTAACTGTGGCGATGGTGGGCGATGGGGGGGGGGTAAAAATATCTTCCTCATTTAATGACTTTATAAGAACCAAATGGGTGCAGTCTTGTGCTTGTATTCAGTAAACCAAGCATCGTGTGACTTTGAAACACACCATACCAAAGCTAATAACATTCTCTGAAAGCAGTGCATGCAAAAGCATGAAGCGCGTGACGACAATATGAATAAACAAAAAGGATGTTTCTCTTGAGGTTATCCGTTCGTTGAATTGACCTGAAGTCCCTGTAACTGCTGTGTTGCTCCGATTCTTTCATTTTGTGCAGGATGGTTTCATTAAATAATTCCAGAGAAAACCCACACGAATGTTTATGCATGAGTATACAATTACATACAAGTGTATTTCTATCATGACAACTCTCGGAAGATTTTAGCATGGGAAAAGATGACAATGTTAATTGCAGGAAATTATTCATGGTTTATATCGTAAATTAAATTGGGAGAGCGCAGACCACAAATGCACAGTATATGTTGTTTTTTTTCATTTACTTACAGCGGAATACAAAAGAAACTTAAAAATAATCAGGAGGAAAATAATGCAGCCGGCTGAAAAGAGCTATTCTATAGATATTGTCACATTAATTTACCAAATTTAACATTATTTTCCTGGCCCATTCAGTCAAAATGAAGGATAAGGATTATTTGTAGCGCAATCTTATGATTTGAAATCATTTGTTGCGGTCTTTTTGAGTGGAACTTCCCTGAACCGGAAGTGCCTCCCAGTAGGTTTGTTAGGAAAAAGGTGGATATGACAGCCTTCTAAGAACACAAAGCTCAATAACAAAAAAACATATCTCAAGATCTCTTGCACAATTTTTTTCATACCACAAGCATGCGTCTCACGTTTTTAAATACAAAAACACATTTTTTGTGACTAGCTCCTTAGATTGTTTTTCCTCATCAGACTCCACAGTAACATTAATGAATGGTCACACTCTCATCACAACGGCTGGTCTACAATCCCCCGTGAAGGCTCCATATGGCTACAGGACTAAGTCTTTGTAAAACCCTCAGGCTGGAAGACACAAAGGGTGAAGGGAGGGAGGATGCGACTACTTGGACCATTCGAGCTGTGCCTGGCCACTGACGAGTCCATATGGGTCATACGTTCAGTGTGTTGGATCCTTAATGGGATTGACTTAATCTGATCTCTTCTAGCAGGACCGTTCTGTGAAGCTAAATCAACCATGTTGTCCCTAAATCTCGATGAGATTGATGAGAAACAAGTGACGCACTGTTGTTCTGAGCCTGTTTAGACATGTTGAAGACTGGTGAAGAGATGGTCATGACTTGCCCCAGACAGGATTTTATAGTCCCACAACTGTACTGATTAATCCCAAATGCATGTCACGTGTCTCAGTTAATTGGGCATATACAAAATTTCAAAGGGTAGTACCATGTTAAATATAACATGAGCATTTTATTTCTTCTTTGAAGTGTTTATGGTCCGAGAAATCACAGACAAGATGTGTTGTTATCTTTAGCACATGCTACATGTGCTAAAGCCAACAGCAACTTTAGCTTACACAGCATACTGGGTAACATCTTATTGAATTGTTTCCACGTAAATACATTTCTCAGACTACAGAGAATTTTCAAACAGAATGGTGGATGTACGTATGTCAAATGAGACACCTGTACACAATGCATACTCTATATTAGCCATTGGTAACGAAGAAAAATTAACCAACCAAAACAATATTAGAACAGCTGAATGCAAGCTAGCTTAAGCTGCTACACCTACTTACATCTCCAGGTAGTGCACGGCGATTTAATTGATTTGGACATTTTTGCCATTACAAATGTACCAAGATCCTCAAAATCACCTAAATGACAAATTATATGATAACTAAGTGGGATATTGGTACATAAAATGATTAAATAATTTCCCCTGTTGTTCCAATACAGGACACATCTGTTTTTACCATGTAAACATTGTGGTATGTTTATGAGCTCACCATATGTAAACCGACCGATTTGCCTTCTCTGCTGTTTCAGTGAGGCTGGAGATCACAGTCTAGCAAACACACATTCATATATTGCCTCGTAGAGAAACAATGTCTAATTTTGAATATATCCAGACCTCCCGTTACTGTTTTCAAGTATCCTGTTGTGTCTCCACATCACTTTGTCTAATGACCTACTTTTGTGTCTGGGATAATCTATCAAATTTGAACATTCAACCAAGCCAATACTGCCATTTAGATCTATAATTTCAGTTTTATAAAGATTGGAAAAGTGAATACAAGGACAAGACAAAACATTAGGAGTCTTAAAGCAACTGAAAACAGCATAACCAAATCCACATGAACTAGATTACTATGCACGAGCTGCCTGATTTGATTTTATCTCACGCACGTACATACTATTCAGATATGTAGTTAGAAATGCAGGTGATGCTCCCATTTGTTTACACGGTTTATAAGGTGATCTGTTGTTTATCACATCAGTATTTAAAATGAGGCCAGGCTTGTTTACATGAGTCTGACTCCAAGTGTATTAAAACTATGGACCTGTACAAAGCACCTCTTGAATACTTTGGACAAGACAGTTAAAACTTTCACGCAAAGCCCAATTACGACTTCTAGAAGCTATGCACACTTGTCATGAATAATAACGCAAGTATGCAAATAATGTTCATACAAATTGTAATGATGTTTTAGTGCACATTCCTACATAGTATTGTATTTCATTTCATAGGTGTGTTGAGGAGCCTGCTGGTTTGTTGAGTAAAGTTTGCCAGTTAAAAGTAAAAAATTAGTTTTTAAAATAGTTAAAATTGCACTGAAACTGAAGTAGCACTAGATCCTGTACTTTTTCACATACATCCAAGAGTAACGAATTACCCAAAAAGAAAAAAAAAAGTAAGTCGGAGAATGGATTTTGACATGTTGCTATTGTACTCAAAAAAAATACAAATAAATAAGGAATGCAGTCTTGAGTGTATATGGGCTTAATGATTGGAAAATCGGCATATTGAACAATTTTGATTGAACAAAAAAAACTCATAAAATTATATACATGGATGAAAGATTAATCTATAAC
>NW_015509647.1:0-909 GCF_001515645.1 Sinocyclocheilus grahami
TGAAACAAATCATCTGAACAATTGATGTGTGATTGTGACTCAAGGCCGGTAAAATTATTAGCGAAATAATGCGCTCCCGAAGTGGTTATGTGGCCACGTCGCCGCACCTATTAATGGAATTTCTTTCTCAGTTCTCAAACAAATTAAGAACTACAATCGATTTTTATTGACTGAACGCAAGCGCTTATTGCGATAGAAAACACTGTAATGGTTTCCACTGATTAAGAAATATTTTTGTTTGCTTGGGTGGTAATATTAGGCCTATTATATTAATAGGGAAGGGGGGCCCAAAAATGTTGTTTTGCCTATGTCACGAAAAGAGGTAAATCCGGCTCTGGTTGTGAGCATTTCCAGCGCGTTTCTTTGTTTGTGTTGTGAGTATTTTCAGCGTGTTTCTTTATTTGATTTGCAGCACATGTGCTGTCAAACTGATAAAGATGTTTTCTTAATTTGCTGGTGCTTTTTCTGTTTGCATGCGTTTTCTGAAGTTGCAGCGCGTAGAGCTCTCTCGGCCGCCATAGTTTAATGTCATTTAAATTTAAATGACTTGTACAACCAAGCTGATTACTTAAAACTTTAAGACAGAAATTTAAATAGGTGGAATCTTTTTTTACAGTAATTTCGATAAAAAATTCCTTCCTTAAAATTCCTTAAAGGGGTCATATGATGCGATTTAAATTTTTCCTTTCTCTTTGGAGTGTTACAAGCTCTTGGTGCATAAAGAAGATCTGTAAAGTTGCAAAGACTAAAGTCTCAAATCCAAAGAGATATTCTTTATAAAAGTTAAGAGTCAGCCACGCCTAACTGAAACGGCTCGTTCTAACACGCCCCCACATATTTACGTAACTATGTGGGAAGATTTGGATAACGCCGCCCAAATGTTCATGCAAAGAAAGAAGGCATAACTTT
>NW_015509647.1:1858-3017 GCF_001515645.1 Sinocyclocheilus grahami
AACCGCATAAACACATTTCATTACACCAAATACACAAAATATCTTATTTTTAGCAGCATCATGTAACCCCTTTAAAAGATTTCATTTTACAAAAAATAATTTTATTGCAGCTCTTCATTTTGTTCCTGTTCTTTATTATATACATCTGATAATTAGCCATTCAATAGCAGAGCATCTAGAAGTGAAATAACCCATGCACAGTTCATTAGTAAATCCCTAACAAATTAAGATTCAAAATTAAAATTGGGAATAGTTAATATCTAAAATGTTGAACAATAGTTTCAAATTTCATTCAAATTAAAAACAAACAAACAGTAGCTCATTCACATACTCATTAATCAACTCTTATTCAGTTATTAGCTGTGTTGTCAGAATCAGTTGTGGCCTTTATCACTTCATCCTAAATGTCAAGGCCTAGACAGCGTCTGACACAATAGGATTGTACTGCAGGTAGATTTGAAACAGTGTTTCATGTATACCCTGCATATTTTCTCTAAATTGCGCAGTAACCCTACGATGCAGTATGTTATGAAATATGTACATTTTAGGGCACAGATTAAAAGAACACAATCATCAAAGTTTAGTTTTAAAGTCATAAAAGGACAAGAAGTTATTCATCATTTAAAAGACAGAGGGTGAAGTGAAATGATCACCCCTTAAATAGACTTTGTTTGTTATCTTTGGATTAGAGAAATCTATGTCCTTGAAATTTTCTCCTACTATGCATCATTGTCATGATAACAAAGTATTGCTCTTTGATATACAATAAACAGAAAAAGAGAATGAAAACTGATGAAACTCCTCTCTAGACCAGATCAAGAAATGATGATGCAAACTAAACTGAATCACATAAATTTAATTTCAACTCAGAATCTGTATTGCATCTCTATATCATTCTATAGAGTCAGAATGGCTCAAAGTATAATCTGATCTGGGGTAAAAGCCGGAGGCGTGTTAAGTCTTGTTACACGTCTAACCAGAAGCCCAGAGTTTGTCCAGTGTGAAACCGCACATAGACCTTCACAAGAGTTGCATTATGATGAGCTCAACAGTTTGTTTAACACACTTCAGCTGTTATATCCCACAACACACGCACACATTATCAGTGATATAAAACAGCAACTTCCCCATCTCTTGGGTTGAAGAGTCATTGTCGTCT
>NW_015509647.1:3249-4633 GCF_001515645.1 Sinocyclocheilus grahami
ATGAATATTACAGACATGAATACTGATGATTGATCGTCATGATTCCTGTTGCTGCAGGATCACAGAGCTGCTGGTGCTGCAAGAAAGATATATCCATTGGATATGGCACCAAATTCTGTTGATGACCAATATGAGGGCTGCTCAGAGAAAATGGCAGACTTGGTGAAAACAAAGTATCTGAAGACGGAAATCAGTAACTCAGCTGAATTTAATAACACTTGGCATGATGGTGAAAATAAAGCCAAGAATCCAGAGGATAATTTGAAACAGATTCATTCAGTTGCCATTTATGTGTACACTAACAATATTTCTGATGTATATCGTAGTTTCAATAACGCTGTCCGTGGTGAGAAACAAAAATACAAAGACAAGACATTCACATGGTATTCACTTCACTTTTTGCTAACAGATGCAACAAAGATTCTGAAGAAAACACAAACTAAATGCTATTCAACGTATCGTGGTACTACAGCTGAATTTGCTAAGGATGTTCTGAACAAAGAGATTCGTTTCGGCTCATTTACGTCCTCCTCATTTGATCAAGCAGTAGCAAGTGGTTTCGGACCTAGATCTTGTTTTGAAATCAAAACTTGTGAAGGTGTTTCTGTGATAAAATACTCAAAGTATCCTGACCAGGAAGAGGTGCTGATTCCTCCGTATGAGAAGTTTAAAGTCACTGATGTCAAGATGAAAGGGCAGAAAGGTGCCTGGTGTGACACTGTGTTCACTTTGAAAAGCACTGGAACAGTAAGTTACCTGAACTGTGGTGTTGATGCGAAACTAGTTCAAGACAGGGCCAAACTTTAACTCTTCATTCACTGTGTTTCTTCAAAGTGAACGTTGCTTCTATTATAATATATGATTGTTTGATTAATTCTAAATAAAAAAAACAATCTTCACAAGCTTTTAAGTAAATCAGTAATGACGCTTTGTAGTGTCATAAAAGTTAGCAATCATCTAATTTTTCCGCTTTGTCTTCTTTTGATCAAGTTTAACATGTAACAGTAAGCTGTGTATGGGGAAACAACTGAGTAGGCAAAAAATTGTATTATAATTACATGAAGAAATTATATTACTCTAAAACACACTCTATTCTCTATGTAATTCTTGTTATAAAAACATAAAACTTTATCATATTTTCATAAGCAGCCTAAACAATGAAATATAAAGAACGACAATGGGTCTCTTCAAACAAATATATATATATTTGTCTTTTTCAACAAATTATCAGTAAAATGAGGTGCTTCAGAAAATGATCAACCTTAATATTATGTAAGCTGTTTAATTTTCTATTCATTTATAAGAGGTTTGCAAATTCTGCAACTTGAAGTAAGTACAGTGTAAACTTTGTTGTGGTCTTTGTTATCAACACTTTTTTTTTTTT
>NW_015509647.1:7405-7674 GCF_001515645.1 Sinocyclocheilus grahami
GAATCTTTTAAGGTAAGTTTGGGGGTAAAGTACAAGGTCAAGGTCATTGGGCAAATCTATGTGCATGTTCTTACTGAAGTGATATACATATGAAGTATTTGTTAAGCCCTGTGTCTCTGGTTGTCTTTCAGCAGCTGTTCTTCACTAGATCTGAAAATTCACAATTCACCAAATCAAGCAAAAATCCAAACAACTAGGGTGTTTGGCAATAAATAAATAAATAAATCATCTGAGGGATTCGACTGAATCAAGATGCTGCTGATCATTGA
>NW_015509647.1:7684-8295 GCF_001515645.1 Sinocyclocheilus grahami
ATGAATATTACAGACATGAATACTGATGATTGATCGTCATGATTCATGTTGCTGCAGGATCACAGAGCTGCTGCTGCAAGAAAGATATATCCATTGGATATGGCACTGAATTCAGTTGATGACCAATTTAAGGGCTGTAGAAAGAAGATGTCAAATCATGTGAGGACTAACTATCTGAAGAAGGAACTCAATAACTCAATTGATTTTAGAAATGCTTGGAAACATGCTGAAAAGAATGTTACCCGTAACTGGAATATTTTCAGAAAATTAAAAAAAAAACATAAAATTGCTATCTGGGTGTACACTGACCCAAATTCTAAAATATATGTTCAATTCAACAATGACACTCGTAATGGCAAAAAAAACTACACAGTTATGACATACAAATGGTATTCACTTTACTTTCTGTTAACAGATGCGATACAGATTCTGAAGAAACAACAAAATAAATGCTATTTAACTTATCGTGGTACAAATGTTACATTTAATGATCATGATTTTACAGGCGTTCGTTTTGGCTCATTTACATCCTCCTCTGTTAATGATAGCAGGGCACACAGTTTTGGAAATGTATCTTGTTTTGAAATCCAGACTTGTGAAGGTGCTAATAT
>NW_015509647.1:9700-10200 GCF_001515645.1 Sinocyclocheilus grahami
TTCAGTTTTAGCTAGTGAAGTTTGTAATAAATGGTCTAGAAGCCACTTTTAACCACTTTTGTTCTGAACAAAGCGGTTTGTTTTGGTTCTGTCACATCACATCAGAATCTTTACATCTCATTCCTGAACAATTTCATAAAGGATTGCATTCTTTCTAAATATCCAGGCGGGTTTTCTGAATTTAAGAGGGTTCTTGGAGTTGGGCCAAAGTAAGCTAAACATTTTAAATGCACTACATGCGTCAAGATGACATTTGTGATACACAAAAGCCACTTTCCTCATCTCTTAGTTTGAATTGTTGTCTGGCTGTGATCTTCTCCTCTCGTTGCTTCTGAGCTCCTGAAAAATAAGAAAAAGAAAAACATAATCTGACAACAAGAGAGAACAGTATCCTCAGGTAAGTTTGGGGTTAAACTAAAAAGGTCAACAAAACACTATATACGTGATTATTTCAAACCAGGGGCATAGCCATCATTTCAGAAGTGAGGGGGACAGAAATG
>NW_015509647.1:11315-14498 GCF_001515645.1 Sinocyclocheilus grahami
TGAATTTAAATCTATATTTATTCACACCAGCTCTTGAAAACCTCTTTTTGCGAACACACTTGCCCGAAAAAGTGTGGGGGACAAATTTACGTGATATTAAAAGTGGGGGGGACACGTCCCCCGCGTTATCTACGCCCCTGTTTCAAACAGTTCTGATACTAGAATGAATATGATTTTAAAACTTATATATGTTGGTATGTATGTACATGTTCCTATTGTGAAATATTTTGTACTTGCTAAACCCTGTTGTGTCTCTGGTTGTCTTTCAGCATCTGTGCTTCACTAGATCTACTAGATCATCTGAGGGATTCAACTGAATCAAGATGCTGCTCTTCTTCTCATTTTAGCTGCTCTAGGACAGGTAAGCTTGTGTTCTAGTATGAATATTACAGACATGAATACTGATGATTGATCATTATGATTCCTGTTGCTGCAGGATCACAGATTAGCTGCTGCTGTTGAAAAGATATTTCCATTAGATATACCAAATTCTGCTGATGACCAATATGAGGGATGTACAAATGAAATGGCAGCCAAGGTGGAGAAATACTATAGAGAAGGAAAGATCTGGATCAGCTGAATTTATTAAGACTTGGCAAGAATAATGCAAAGAAAGCAGAGGATAACTTGCAGCAGATTCATTCAGTCGCTATTCATGTTTACACTAACAAAGACTCTACAGTATATAATAATTTCACTAGTGCCACTCGCACTGACAAACAGAAATACAGAGAGGGGACATTCACATGGTATTCACTTCACTTTTTGTTAACAGAAGCGATACAGATTCTGAAGAAAACACAAAATAGATGCTATATAGATTTGTTTCTGATTGTTAAACTTTTTAATTGTATTTATTTATCAGTTTTCTTCTTCTTCTTAGTTTTACTTTACTCATCTGGTACAATTACGTGGTCTTGTTTCATGAACTCATTGTATATTTTTTGTGAAATGTTACAACCAACATAGGCTCATTCAAAATATGTGCCTCTAAATACATTTCTGCAAAACTGAAAAAACGGTTGGTTGCTCTCTAAAGAGGGTACACTGTAAAGCGACAGTCATGTTACAACATGTCCATGTGACAGGTGATCTAATAATAAAAAACACAAGATTTACTAAAATATGGTGTCAAAAGCAATTGATTCACTTCAGTAGTAAGAAAGTGGGCACATGAGGATGAACAAACAACACAAAGTCAGCAAAACCAATGCAGGTAAATGAAGACTCACACAACTCAGAGGACAAGAAGACAGACAGATAAGAATGCTGAGAAATCAATGTAGAAATTTCTAAACATTCAGATTACAGAAAACATGCACAGTTAAACTGGGGGTTTTGTGATGCATTGACAGCTGTCTCTGCATACAGAAGTTTAGGGATTCAGTGAAATTAAATCAAAATTGATTCACACTTATAGTATATTTCATGAGATGTTAGTACTGTGAAGTTGACTTGTTTGTAATGCGAAAACAACTGAGCGAAGAGACAAAAGTGGCTGAAACGCTATCTGTGGGAAGCATTTGAGAAGTTTCAAGGTTTCAAGACTTCTTGTGTGATTTACTAAAATTTCTAAAATTAAATACTTCGGATCTTCTAAGTATTTTCATAATTCCTGCAGGAAATCCATTTGATACAAACCAGTCAGTAAATGACACGGTCTCCACCATCATCTCAGCTATGTTCATGGAAAAGAGTTTGAATACGAGGACCCAATGTTTCAGGATTATGACGAACAAACCAAACAAGCACAACTACATGACTGGGTGTGTTGTGATACAGGTGCATTCATCATTTTTAATGCCATTTATTCATGTTAGACAAACAGATGCAGATGCATTTTAAAGTTGGAGTGTGTTTCCACCTGCAGATCTACATGCGTCCGGTTCCGGCAGAAAATGAGGAAAGCAACCTTGCATTGGCATCTATTGAATCTATTTGTTTTCTTTTTTTTTATTCCCTTTGCTTTAGACAGGCAGAAAAGTATAGTAAAATGTTATTACATTTTGCACAGTTATAGGACAGGCACAGAAAAATCATCTGACCAAATTTGTTGTCACTCTCTCAAACCCTATAGCACCACCAAAAGTAAAAATATTCCTTCAGTGTTAGAAATGTATATAATAAATGGTCTAGAAAACACAATTAAACATTGTTGAAAACATACTTGTTCAGACTTGTCCTAGAGCTTTCAACAGATAAACCCAAATTCGGGTGAAATGTTTTTCAGACAAAAGTCAAACACATCTTTTGTGATAGTCAACCATTCCCATGTGACACAATGAATAAATGGTGTGTGGACTTCAAAAGATGTGACGTCAGATTTTTGATGCATTGACATGGAGCCCTAAAGTCCATAGTGATTTCAACCAACATTAAAAAAGGGTATACTGATGGAATTCACCTCGGTTTTTTTTACAGAAGTGATACAGATTCAGAAGAAAACACAAAATAAGTGCTATTTCACAATTCATAGGGGTTTGCGATCTTGCTATCTATCTATTTGCTAGGCAGGTTTTATGAATTTAATTTGCATTAAATTGGTTCAGTTTTAAGTTTACACATCCTTAAGTCGAAACTGTAAAATATCAAACTTGCAAAATGTTCTCCTAACTAATGTTAAGAATTTGCTTTAACAGTGTTTGTTGTAGTAGGAAATTATGCCAACAAAGACCATTTTGTTGAAATACCTGTTCAAATGTTGTTCCAACTGACTCTCCAAATAGTCATCTGGATGAACAATGTACTGTGATGCATCATTTATCTCACTCACAGACCCACACAGAACACATGGACACGGATAATATGCAATTTACAAAAGCCTCATCTCCTGGTTTTAAGAGTCGTTGTCGTCTGACTGTGAGCGACTGACTTTTCTGATCTTCTCCTCTCGGCCGTTGCTCCTGAGCACCTGAAAAATAACAAAGAAAACTCACAATCTGACAACAAGAGAGAAAAGTATTTTTTTTTAGATACGTTTGGGATTAAGTTAAAAGGACAACATAACAGTTTTATTGTAAAAATCTATGTAAATATTGCTTTCCATTTAAATAGATATAGCATTTGTTAAACCCTGCTTTGTTTGACTTTCAGAATCTGTGCTTCACTAGATCTGGAGATTTGACAATCAAGATGCCGCTTGTTACGGGGCTGACGAGACGTGAGACTTGCGGATCCATTCGC
>NW_015509648.1:0-788 GCF_001515645.1 Sinocyclocheilus grahami
AAGAGCTGTGTTTGGATGGCTGTAGTTTGGTGACCTGGCCGATGCCTTTGGTGACTCCCTCTCTGAAGAGCAGCTTGGCGCCCACCTTCAGATACTCGGGGTGCTTGATGAACTTGAAGCGCACCACTGCCTTCTCGCCGGTGCGCAGCTCGTCCTGCAGGAGACAGATGGAAGGAGAGATCTCTCTATAGGACTTTCACTGATACAGACAGACTGATCTGCTTTCTGTCTGTGGGGAGTCATTTCATGTCACGAGACCGATATATAATCATGCTCAGAGCTGGGTAGATTACTTACAAATTGACAAATCTGTCACTGATTCCAAATTACATGACAAAACCCGTTTTTAGTAATGTAATCCATTACATTACACAATTTTAAGTAATATAATCAGATTACATTTAGATTACTTTTGATCTCGTTTATCACATTGATTTAAATCAGATAATCTTGTGCCATGTTGGAAAATATATTTCATTGGTTGTCATTAACAGCATGAAGTGCATTCAACATTATATAGTTTCCCAAACAGGGTTTGTGAAGGAACTGCAGGGCGTTTATGAGTTTAATGAAAAGCTAATAATCAATTAAATCATAAAAATGTTAAATTAAAATAAATCATTTTAAAATAAAACAAAAAATGCAATATTTTATTTGTTTACCTGCATGCCATGTGACCATAACCAACGCCAGAGAACCGTGAACATGCAGATATTTAATTATTAAAATATTTATTTGAAAAACTTCTAGTAATTATACTGGGTGAAAGAGGATCAGATGACAAAAAC
>NW_015509648.1:5870-6567 GCF_001515645.1 Sinocyclocheilus grahami
CATGGAAATATAATAAGTAAGTTCTAGTAAATTCCAGCTATTATCGGAGTCCTGAAAATACTTTGCACTTAGGGATGCACAGCATTATCAGAACGTCATCGGAATCTGCCATTAAAGACTTAAAATATAATATGAAATATAAGCATCGCTATAGGTCTGATATGAAAAATGACAAATAAAGAGATAAGATCATGGTCATCCCTGAATCGAATGTTTGTCAAGGTTACATCAGTGACTGATTTGATTACATTTTCAAAGCTTTCAATGTACTCTCATTATAAAAATAACTTTAATTACGTGCATTTAGTTCTAACAAGCATATTTTTTGCTCAAAACTAACCAAAATGAACAATAAACAATTTATTTATAATCTCTGCACAAGATAGACTTTAGTGTTGTTTCCAAACAAAAGGAAACATTTCATGGTATCAGCAACGGCTATTGGCCAAAATTAGATGAAAAATATCAGCATATCGGCAAAATCCAGTATCTTTGCCTATCTACGTTCATGACAGGAATATGTGTGGAAAAACAGATGAAAACGAATCAAAGTGGAGGAGAGAAATTTGAACCTGCCTGCAGTGAAGTGCTCTTTTAATACAAAGTTTATTCCTGAATTTGTATCACAGCCTGAGACTTTGGCCACAGTGTATGTATACAGTGTATATATATATATATATATATATATATATATATA
>NW_015509648.1:6577-7301 GCF_001515645.1 Sinocyclocheilus grahami
TGACAGCAACTGTGTAAATGAATATATTTCAACAACAAATAATTTAATTTAATAACTGCATTATGTGCAATTTACATGTTTGCATACAATTTTTAAAGTTGAGTGTTGATTATTATTACAGTTACAAATAAATAGTACATTACTATTTGGGCTCTGTTGTTAATTGTAACCTTATAGTAATGTAGGGCTCCCTATAGTTTAGATAAAGCATAAGCTTGGGTAGATTTTTAATTATAATTAAATTTTATTTAAAGAAAGAGGAAATTTGTTCAGTAAACCACTGTTTAATAAAAAAGCAATTTTATGTTTATTTTTTTCCTCCTGCTGTACCGAAACCATACCAAACATCATGTTTGTGTACCGTTACACCCCTATTAGACACTAATGCCGCCTTACTGGACGCCACAGACAAGAGGAAAGAGAGGAGGACGCACCTGTAAAGAGTCCCACCAACTACTGTCCCCACATCCGGCACTGTGTAGATCTCGTCAACCTACAGGATCACAACACACACAAACTCATGAACGAGACAGGCACTAAAAAACAACAAATAAAAAAACTTTTTTTTTTCAAACCAAATGCTGTTGAGACTTTATTTGGTAAGGAAGCTGGGATGATTTTACCCAATTTGGGTTGATAATCATTCATAATCAGTAACACAATAGTGCTAGGTTAGAAACATGGAAATATAATAAGTAAGTTCTAGTAAATTCCAGCTATTATC
>NW_015509648.1:7924-14493 GCF_001515645.1 Sinocyclocheilus grahami
TGCTGCAGGAGAGCAAGGAAGACAACAGATTCTGATGAAGCGCTTTAGAGCCAAATCATGAAAACATCACGGCTGTGTCTTCCGTTTCACTCTGTACCTGGGTGACTGTGCAAACTTCTGGGCGGCAGTGACGGCGTCGTCTGTGGAGGACACCAGCATGGGCACTTTGTTGCAGCCCGGTTGCTTGAGGATGCGCTCGAGCTGTCGGACGGTGCGCTCCACGGTGCCTTTGGCGCACAGGTCCACCTTACTCACCACAATGAAGATGGGCACCTTCAGCGCCATGGCCAGACCCAGGTGCTCTCGAGTCGTCCCCGCTGAGAGAAGAGAGAGAGGACGCATCTTACATGGAGAAATGGGGCAGAACAAAGAGAACAAAAAACGTCCAAATGCATGTTTTCAGTTGTAAACTCTGATCTGGTCAGTATTGCATGTTTAGATACTTCAATCTCAACCTCAGATGGTGCACACCTACTGACTGTCTGAAACACACTGGACACACACAAAAAAACTTAAAAAGAACCAGTGAAAATTTACTTCCAGGGATCAAAATGTACACTTTTTACCAGGTTTGTGGCATCAGTTCTTTAAAGATATTCAGTTTTGTTTGAGACATTAATAGCAAGTAAGCTAGATATCCACAAACTGAACAGTGTAGTCCACTGGAAACGTCTGTGATGGCTAATTCTGTACGGCTGGAATACAGTGTTGCACAGATTTTTCCCTGATTTGCAGATGGATGAGCAGATACTAGTTTCTGAATGTCAGAGCCAGTCTGCAGAGAAAACCACAGACTCTTCTTTCGTTGTTGTTGCTTTAGAATATGATTCCATGCAGTCAGAGAAAATCAGACAATATTTGATATTTTGAGGCAATTTTATAACATTGTTTTCAGTTGTGTGTCTCTTTCTGTGCAAGTTTGTTGTGTTCGGTGTGATCCTCAATCTATTAGTATATGATAACGGTTTACAAACTCGGCAAGTACACAATGCCTAGTTTTAAAGTCCAAGCATTAATGACGGCTAAATTCTGTGGAGTTTCCTGTAAGAACCTCTGTGGATCACCATTATCTTTTTCCAAGCCAGTTTTTTTTTTTTTTACTGTGGTTTGATTAATTACATATTTCCCAGACCCTGAAAAGTAGAAAAGTACGTAAACAGAATAAACTAGGGATGTCTCAGGGGCCGATCAAGCGCTTTTTTAACCAATCTGGAAATATATTGAAAATATTTACATGTACATACGATATTTAATATATAAACAGCATATTTTTCTTAAATATATACATGCATGTGTTTGTATTTATATATATACATAATAAATATACACAGTACACACACATTATGTAAACAAAAACTTTTCTTTTGGATGCGATTAATCGTTTGACAGCGCTAATTATTGTTAATATTTTGGCAGTGCTTTATTTTACAGTCCTGTTTTGCATGTACATACCATGTACTATGTTCAGTTTAATGAACCGAACTGAATCCACTGACTCGAGTTAATAACAACACTACTATCTCGCTACAGCTGCTGCTTTGTATCCGCCTCATTTTAGAAGTTTACGGTGAAGCTGCTTTGAAACAATCTGTATTGTATTAAGAGCCATAGAAATAAAGGAGACTTGACTACTTACTATTGCGATTACCTTACTAGGTTATATCTATGTATTACCCTGAACCTACTCCTAGATGCCTTCTATTACTCAGTACTTTAAGTATACTGTAAGTGCATGTACTGTAAAATCAAATGCAACCAACATTCTAATTCCATTTAGAGTCACGGAGTTCCGTTTTGGAATTTACACCTTTACAAAGACAAAACATCTGAGTGCAATTAATCATACTTCACTGAGCCAGGAATCCCAGCGACACACTCAAGTGAAAGTGAAACACTCATATCTGAGATAATAGCTTCATAGATATGGATTACGTCTGTAGCGTCTCGACCAATCTGACACACTAATTTTTATTTGATTTAACAAATCAATTATTCATTAGATTAACAAGTCGTCACAGTCCCCTCACTCAATATACTGGATGCCAGGATTTCGGCTGAACACCATCCCCCACCTTGGTCACTATGACAACTAATCATGATATCACTGGTTTTATGGCCTAAAAGGAATGCAGGGGATAAACTCCCTCATTTTCCTCATAAGAAAGACACACAATGCCCAGAGAAATGGACTGTTCTCTAATTAATTCATAGGAAAACCTTTCTTTGATTGAATACCCATATCCTTTGGTCATTGTGTATACCATTACTGTCTTGTATATTGTCTGTTGTAGTGTATGCTGTTTTATTCATGTTATCATAGACCACTAGTTAATATAACCTCACCTATTTCATGTCTAGTATCTATGAATTCGCCTTCTGATGATCTAAACAAGAATGTATATTATTTGTTGGTACGTAGGCAATATATTAGTGCCCTGAGAACCTTTAGTATTTTCAATTCAAGTTCCAGATACTAAAGTACCATGTTTCCACACAAAGAGTCATAAACTCCACAGGATCTCAAAACGCCCACTTGGGATTCCGGCTTTTCTCATTGGATAAGCCCATCTTGAGAGGCGGGGATCTTCTCTGACTTTAAAGCTGACACACCATGTGACCGCCCCAGTCGGTGGTTCGGTCATAAGCTAAGAAGATGTGAGAAAAACGCTGCAGGATACCAAAGCATCTGTGCCAGGCCTTTCTTCGGCATAGTCCTTTCCATTCGTATGTGTGTGTGTGTGTGTGTGCGTATGTGTATGTTGGACCGGCTTAATGTGTTTATGTAGTATGTTAGACTAGTTTAAGTGTTTATGTAGTTAATAAAACCTTACTTGTATCACACTTGACGTGTTCATTGTTTACTCATAACCGGAGTCAATAATCATGCAGATTTACGTTACAAGCTTATAGAATTGTACAGTAAGAAAGTTATTTCCCTTAACCAGGAAATTAACGTCTTAGAATTGACAAGACAGTTGACCCTGAGTGGTCAGCTAAATATCTACAGTGGATCTAAAATATGAACAGCGACACACTCATAGTTATGGTTAATTATTCATATTTCCCCATGAGCTGATTCGCTACAGTCCATAGTGTTTGGTTCCAAACAGAGGATGTTTGTTTGATCAGCCTGACTGGACACGACAGCATCAGCTCAATCAGCGGTGTTAGTTTGTGATGGGGCTCAAAGTTAGTGAGGGAGCGTTTATGTTTGCTGGTGCTTCTTCCAGCTGGTGGTTGCAGCCGGCGAAACCCTTATCAGAATGTGATTTATGTAGGCGTGTAATAAGCTTTAGCAGGTCATCTGACAGCCAAAGGCGTAGAGCGTCACTGACATGCCTTCCTCAAACTCCCAGCTGATTCACACAGTCCAGAGCATGGAAATAACAGCGGGTCACGTCCAGCTGCATGTGTGGCAGAGCAGTAAAATCTGTCCAAAGTCCAGCTGTCTTCTGAGGTTAATGATTGGAGAACTGGACATGCCTGTGTTTGCATGGATTTGCGTATGGAAAGTCAAACTCAGAGAGGCGCAGCAGACACTGTACACTGCCGCCTCCGTCTGCTCTTGCATAATTTAAGCGTGCTGGTGTTGCGTTGCAGACAGAGCATCGTGTTCTCCTTCAAAGACATGCGTGACCCGCTCGCCCAAATATCTGCTCCTATTTCTGACACGCTACTTCCCAAACCAAAACAACATAGTGGTATGTCAGCATATGCTCCAGGACCAGGAGGCACACCTCCTGTACAAAACCTAGCAAGAAATTTGCAAACTATCACTCATAAAAAACGAATTGATCTGCTGATTATAGTTATTATACAGTTAATGGCAGCAGGAGAAATGCTTTACACCAAGTTTCTGTCCACACTGCACATAAAATGTGACTCAATCGCAGTTGAACTGAAGATATTTGAGATTTAACACAAGAGTTAACAGATTTCAGGTGATGGATTTGTTCCAAACACAGCTTTTGTCCTCACAAGACATTAACTGATGGACTGGAGTGGTGTGGATTATTGTGATGCTTTTATCAGCTGTTTGGACTCTCATTCTGACGGCACCCATTCACTGCAGAGCATCCATCGCTGAGACACTGATGCAATGACACATTTCTCCAAATCTGATGAAGAAACAAGCTCATCCTAATCTCAAATGGCCTGAGGGTGAGTACATTTTTAGGTGAAATGTTCCTTTAAGTAAGGGATAATCAACGGGTTGCTGTGAATTAAAAGGATTTTAAATGCATGTCATGGAGGCAAAGAACCGCCCAGACGCAAAGTGCATTAAAAATCCTTTAATGCACAGCAATCCTTTGATTATCCCACTTATTCCATGGTCATTTGCCAAGTTATAGACAAGTTAAAACTAGTATTGCTCTTTGCAGCACAATATTTGACCGAATGGGTAAAAATGACAGTTATTTTCGTCAGTTACAGCACGTTAGCTCTAGTATTCTGCCCGCTTCAAATCAGACAGAGATGAAATAGTACGGTAAGATCACATTTATTTGAATAAATGAGAGCATTTATTTCAATTAATTATTGATTGATCGAGAGAGAGAGAGATAGAAAAAGAGAGAGATGACAGTTGTGTGTGCATTACCTGCATGCTGCATCTGCGCGTCTCTCTCTACAAACAATTAATTAGGCTACTTCAAAAACAGCAATTTTACACCTCGTTGCTGAGGGATATAATGTAGCGATCTAGTATCTAGGCTATTTTATTAATAAAATCGCGGGGAAGCATTGACAACAAGTTTATGTGCGATCTGTGATCTCCGGGTGCGTTTCAATCAGCACCCTTGTCCAGTAGTCAGGGCACTGATCAGGGATCAGGCCATTTTAAAGGCTGTCTCAATCACCAAATCCTTTCAGTGCACTGGAACGTTCGCTCCCTGAAAAATCCCACAAATCCCACCGCAAAAACTAGAGAGCATTGGCAGAGATTTGGTGCATTCCAAAAGGGATATATCGCCATCTGAAGGGCACTTCGGAGTGAAAACAATCATGTCCGCCATATTGAAGGGTCGTTCCAAACCGAAGTGCTCAAAACTGGCCACTTCAAAGGGCCCTTCGGAATGAAGGATTTCGAAGGGTACAACTGATGGACACTTTGGGCCCCCATGATCCGTTTGCGCAGATTCTTTGCATGATGTGTGGGCACGTGATGATGACGCAGAAGGGCACTAGGGTATTACTTACTATTGGAGAAAGCATAACGGCTAACTTGGATCACGTGTGCCTTAATAACCAACCACATTACAGCCCTGGCATCATTCAATTTTAGTCAGTTGTGCGACACTAAATCTCTGTTTACGGATTGTATTAGTTGCAGAAAAAAAAAAAAATCCACATTGGCGAAGTCACGCAGACCGTTAACGGCTGGTCTATGGTAATACAGTACATCCAGCAGCACATTTAAAGACTCGCCTATCATTCATCCACCACAAATACGGCTTATCATCTGAAATATGTTAGTAGCAGCAACTTTACATGGCCGCTCAAACTAATGTTAACCTAGAGAAATGTGTGCTGTTCAAGTGTCTGTGTAGAAGCTGAACATTAGCGCTCACTGCAGGACAGATGGAGGCGTTTGAGTTAAAAATATTTGTTTGTGTTCTACTGAAGAAACAAAGTCACCTACATCTTGGATGCCCTGGGGGTAAGCAGATAAACATCACATTTTCATTTTTGGGTGAACTACCCCTTTAACTCAAGCTTAGTGCTCTACTGTCAAATCTGTATAAACCATAAACAAAAGAAAAATAAACAAGACATGAACATGTAATATTATTAGTAACTGCAATTATTAATGCAAAACAATAGTAATTTTATGATTAAATGATCTATATTTTAATACTCCCGCACACCCCCCCCACCGCTACCAAATCTGCTCCTGGCGCCACCATCTGTACAACTTAGAGGCGCTGGTGCCACTGCTCTCAAATATTAGTCTGGAGCCCTGGACGTGACAGTAAATGCTTACCGATGCCGGTGTTGGCGCTGACCACGAGCATGGCAAAGTCTGGACAGTAGCTGGTTAAGCCAAAGATGGTGGTCTTGAGGTACTTGTGGTGGCCTGCCAGGTCTATGAAGGTGATCATTTTTGAGGCACTCTCGCAGATTTCCTCCGCCGTTCGGGACTCGCTGTAGTTCACCACCTATATAAGAACAGACACCGATGCATACTAACATACACATGCAAAGTTCATGTTTAAAGCTGATGATAATCTAGAGCTGCATGAAAATGGTTAAAAATCTTAACAATTTTTTAACATTTAATCAGAATTATTGCAATTTCACATTTGCACAAATTAAGAGAAGGTCAACTCGCATGGTTTGCCTGCAGATTTAGTAAACAACTGCATGAAAGAAAACATACTGCCTGTATTACACGTTTACTTTATATTCCAGCTTACATGTTTTACAGGTATTTTCAGCTCATGAGTGCTTTTTCCATAATGTGGAGAGTGTGTGTGCATGGTTGCCAGGTTGGGAACAATAAGTAAGCCAACATTCAAAAAATTTATTAATTTATGAAAACAGGGTTTTAAACTCTTGACATCTGGCAA
>NW_015509649.1:0-726 GCF_001515645.1 Sinocyclocheilus grahami
CTCTCTCTCTCTTCTGTATTGTTGTGATACTTGTGTCTCTGTTTTTCATCTGTAGCTTATCTTGCTTGATACTGTAGTCTTCTTTGTCCAAAGAATGTCTAAGTTTTTTTATAGTATCTTTTGATATCATACTATGAACCATGAGCATAAAGAACCGTATTCTTTCAAGTCAACAGTCTGGTTTCTCTACCACAGAGACTGTTTATTCGAGCCAGTGTGTAATTATGGTTATTAAGAAACCTTAAGGGGAATGTTTTTACTATTGAGTTATTTTGGTTGTTTCTAGGTAAAGGTGTATATTTGCTTTCATTTTTAATTAAAATACATGAACTAGGAGAATCAGTTGACATCGGCATACTTTAAGAATGCCAAATACTGGTCTAGAGCAACAATTTGCATAGTAAACACATTAATGGGAAATGAAGAGAAGGTAAATACAATTCTGACTTGAAGCAACACAAATAAGTTCTTACTTTCCTCCTACATTCAAGATTTTATTCAGTAAACATTGGCTATGTAATTTGATAACCTACTATGTGCAAACTGTACAGCGGGACTAATTAAGTATGTACTAATCCTTGTAAGTAAGTTATCATCAGTTTTTGATGCAAAAGAGTAGGATTCAGCATTGACCGAATCATGGCTTATCCCTTCTTTCTCTTTGTGTTTAATGCAGGATCCCTGGTGAGATCCCGTTGGCTGATGATCCCCCTGCTCATGCAGGCC
>NW_015509649.1:4450-5440 GCF_001515645.1 Sinocyclocheilus grahami
AGGCAGTGGGCCATTACTGAAGCCCCTTGATGTTGTGAGCAGTCATGCTGGCCATATTTACAGCGAGAAGGACGGTAATTCTATCTCGGAAAATTGGAAGTGTCAAAGAGCGAGATCAGAGACATAAAGCTACGGCTGTCAGAAAGCAATTTTTATCGAACGGTGATAACCTGTGACCTCCTGTGACCGCGGTCAGTGGCATTGCTCATAAGCACAGATCTGCAGAAGAGAAGAGGTATAGAATGACGTACGGGTTGATGATATAGTGTGATTGTGGACCGGACTGTCTCCTACACTCACAGCGATGGACAGAGAATAACAGATGAACGCACTTGTTTCATTCGCTTGGCACAGTCAGTTTTTAGAAATATGAGTTTTCATGTGTTTTGTAATTTGATGGTTTATATTTCAGTTGAAGTTTAGCAGAAATGAGCAGCTTGATAGCCCGTGGTCACTATATGTTTTGCGATCTGATTTTATGTTCCACTAAAGAAAGAAAGACACTCGTACAGAATTTATACGATATCAGAGTGAGCAAATGATGACAGATTTTAATTTTCAGGTTCAGTTTCTTTGCAGAAATGCTGTGAAATTCCTTTGACGCTTTTGGTAATGATGGAAGTTTCATAAGTAGCTAACTAGGAGCAGCTTCCACTCTTTGACCAGATCAAAAAATGTGAGGATGAAGAAATAGTTTGATTCTACAACTTCCTATCTGTCACTGCAGATGTATTAATGAGCGATTCGTATGTAATGCTGCTGTGAAGTCCCTGCTTAATCATTGTGACCGTGTTTTGGCATTTCTCCAGAAGCAGAGCTACTGTAAAAAGCCAGTGGGCTTTGGCAGCATTGTTTCAGCGTATTAAAATGAACAACAGCTTCCCTGAAACTACAAATGTCCTCTTTAGCAGAACAGGGCCCTCCCAGAGCTCTCTGTTGGGTCAGCTCCTTTTGCTCCAAATGGCGAAGGCTTCGTCCTTGACTTCTGGA
>NW_015509649.1:13632-14482 GCF_001515645.1 Sinocyclocheilus grahami
CCAAAAAAACATACCTTCAAAAACATGGCTAAAGTTTGGAAATTGAATATGCCATAAACTAATTTTTCAAAGAAAGTTAAAAGAATGTGGAAGAACGGCCCCAATTTAGGTGTTTTGTTTCTCACCGACGAAAACATTCTCGCTTTAATTAGATCTGTCCGAGACACAAAGCAAAAATCTGATGAAGTGCCTGATGTTCGCTTTAAGCCCGAAGCGCAAAAGAATAATTATCTGGCCTACATTGCTCCTGTGTTCCTTCTGAGCGCTCCGTGAGCATTTTGCATGCTGTAAACGCCTCACTTGTTTTTAAGTGCTGCCAAGCATTCTGACAAAACAATTCAATGTCTGCTGCACTTCATCTTTGGGCCTCTCCAGAGGTGAGGATACTTCACATGCTCTCATTGTGCCGTTTCTTGGCGTGGAGCAGCGACGCACCGGATATCACGAGTGCCTGGAAGTGGAGACAAGAGGCGAAGCTCTTCATTACAGTTAGTTTTGTCAGTTTTGGCCACCAGCATTTAAACCACACGGCACAATTGAGAGCCTATTGTGCTCTGTGAAAACAAAAAAATCACAACCACCACATACCCCACACAAACTCTTGAGATTTATTGCAAAAATGCTTAGTGTTGGTAATGTGACGGCCATTGTGCTTCACTAATGTTATGAATTTGATGAAATATGTTGCATGTTGAGTGGCTGAAGTGGAAACCTATGCCACAGTTTATATTTGTCCATTCCAGCACGTATACTTTTATCTATAGAATACATTTACACACCACTATTTTTTTTTACTATTAGTTGTATTCATTTTTAATGAGCCGAAAAGAATGCACGTCACACCTCTGTT
>NW_015509650.1:0-1834 GCF_001515645.1 Sinocyclocheilus grahami
TAAGAATAACTGTCTGCTTTTGTAAACATTCTGTTCTGTTCTTCTCGGCTGGCCGACCCATTGTGTAATCACAGTCTATGTACAATGCCCCAAAACAACAACGGTGGGTGTAAATGAAAGATTTGTAAAAAATATATATATTCCTTCAATATACAGCTCAGAATGTTCGGGACATTCTGTATTATCTGATGAAATTCATGGGCAAGAATACAGTACGTGTAAAGATGAGATGTCAGTGAAACAAAGCAGTTATTGACTTGTTGTATTTACTAAGGCCAGGCTGTGAACGCCGTCAGCTGGATTGTGTGTCAAAACAAAGACAAATGCAGACTGGACTGACACAGCTGTTATATTCATGGTAATTGTGTTTGTGACTATCAATCTCCACCTGCATGGTAGTCAGACATCTCAACAGCACATACAGCAAGATATCCATGCACATCTGTATCTACGTCAGAGTTTTTATTACACAGATAAACACACTGAGACAAAGATGTCAGTGCAGGATAGAATTTTCTGTGAACCAAATACAAATATCACAGGCTGTCTGTCCACTGTCTCCTTCATCCCCTGCAAAAGCAGATGTTGTATATTTGTTTTACACTTCATTTTCATAAGAAATTAACAGCAATATTTTGAAGAAAATGTGTTAGACAATAACAATTATTCCTTCCTGTCCTTTTAAGACATTACAAAATAGAATGTAAGGCCAAATGACAGCTGTGCTCATATTAGAAACTGGAACAGCAGCACATTTCCTCGTGTGATATTGATTTTACCCAAAAGTTCAATAAACAAGAAGTTAATAATGAGAACAATATTTCTAGTTAACCTGTCTATTTTGGGTTTGCCAATGAAAATAGGTCCAATCAAAGCCACAGCAGAACCACATCTCTAAGTAACAAGTTTGTAACTGAATGATTCAGTGTTTTGAGCGAACCAGTTGAGCGATTTACAACATGACTCACTGATAAAGACTCCCTGAATGAATCAGCAAATTTCTCATAAGATCAAGCCACTTGTCGCCACCTACTGATGTAACTATATAATGTCAATTTGAAAAAAATTGAGGAAAACTATTTTTTATATATGTATTTAACAATACTGACGTTTTTACTTTCACTGGGATGTCATCAAACCAAAAATTATACCGAGATAATATTGCAAGTCTCATAATGAATTTGCACTGCTGATCATGAGATTTTCTACTTTTTTCCAGAAACAGCTAGCCTACTTGCGTTTCTGCATAACCCAGTCTGTCCAATCAAAACGTAATCCATTGAATCCAGAACTTGAAGTAACCGCTGTTCACCCTGGTGCTCATTTGATCGTATACAGCTCTTTTGTTCTTTGCAGAACACACGGCAATGCTCCACGGCTTCAGATCTAGAAGTGGGTCAGTACTCAGAGGGTCATTGATTCAATAACCAGCTGTAGTGAACTGATATCATCAAGCGTTCTCAACATCAATGTGCCCTTGAGTGAGGCACTTTACCACTGTTTGCTCTAAGGTCACCATAGTACATACTTCTAAGCACTAACTGAAGGTCAACAAGCACATCATTGTTACTGTGGCCCATGACAATGTACAAAACAAATTAGTATATTTTAAGTTTCTAAGTATAAATATAGCCACATATTTTCAGAATGGAATAAACTGAGTTGGACTACTGAGTAGGGTGTAGGGTGGCAAGTTGTCCGGTTTTAGGTCAGACAGTCCGGTTTTTAAATACCATGTCTGCCTACTAGCGCAGGCTTGAGTCAGACACTTATACGTATTTCTTTTAAGATTGCTATTTTATACTTTATAGAATAGATGGAGAAAGCAAAAAAA
>NW_015509650.1:8033-8298 GCF_001515645.1 Sinocyclocheilus grahami
TTCTCTCCCTTTCTCCGTCTCACTCGTCTTTTTCTCAGCTTTCTCTGTCTCCCTCACCTGTTTCTCTCCCTTTCTCCGTCTCACTTGTCTTTTTCCCAACTTTCTCCATCTCACTCTCCTGTTTGTCCCTTTCTCCGTCTCACTTGTCTTGTTCTCAACTTTCTCCATCTCACTCTCCTGTTTGTCCCTTTCTCCGTCTCACTCGTCTTTTTCTCAACTTTCTCCATCTCACTCGTCTGTATCTCTCCCTTTCTCCGTCTCACTC
>NW_015509650.1:16294-16837 GCF_001515645.1 Sinocyclocheilus grahami
TTTGGCCAAAATGTCATTTTATAAAAGATGAAATGCTACTGTATGCACAGGCTATTGGCTATGACTAATTTAGATGGCAAATGCCCTCTCTCCGCAGGTCCGGTCTCAGACCTCAAATGCATAAAACATGAGCCTTTATACAGTAGACATACTAGTGTTTCTTGTGTAAAGACAACGCTGTACTTATACAAACAAGAAGATATGTATTTACCCTTGCAAGACGTTCAGCTGCTCTGCTGTGGAGCTTCAGTTCACTGCACTCAGTCAGTCGAGACGGGGCGGAGTTATGAGCTTTGACTGACAGTTTGAGCGGATCCAACAAGATTTAGTCACAAACTCTTTTTAATACCTTTCATTCGCTACATATATTTGTAAAACAGACAGACAGACGTAAAGGGTGACCAATAGCATCGATTTATTGAAGCATCCTTACACACTTCGGAGTGTAAGGACAAAAAAGGCATGTGTTCTGCACAGGTTGAGCCCTACCTGTGCACATGCCTGCAGTAAGCATATTGACTATTTCAGCACAAGTGGAGCCAG
>NW_015509650.1:17640-21281 GCF_001515645.1 Sinocyclocheilus grahami
TGGTAGAAATTATATTTCTACATGGCAAATATTTTACTAGTAGGTATAGTAGAGTAATAGAAAACCAACAGACTCAACAGTCATGACATGCAAGCTGCTGATTCTGTGTAATTGAGTCATTAATTGAAAAGGGTGTGTTCAAAATAACAGCAGTGTGGAGTTCAATTAGAGGTAAATCATTCTGTGAAAAAAGTGGCCCTTATTTAAGAACGAAGGCAGCAAATGTTGTACTGTGCATTTCTCTCTGAAAATCTGAGTAAAATGGGTCGTTCCAGACATTGTTCAGAAGAACAGTGTACTTTGATTAAAAAGTTGATTAGAGAGGGGAAAACATACAAAGAAGTGCAGAAAATGATAGGCTGCTCAGCTAAAATTATATCAAATGCTTTAACATGGCAACCAAAACCAGAAAGATGTGAAAGAAAACAGAAAACTACCATTCGAATGGATCGAAGAATAGCCAAAATGGCAAAGACTCAGCCAATGATCAGCTCCAGGGTGATCAAAGAAAGTCTAAAGATACCTGTGAGTACTGTAACAAGTAAGGCTATGTAAAGCTAAGCTATCGGCAAGAAGAAATTGAAGAGAAATGGCGCAATATTTTGTGTACCGATGAAAGCAAGATTGTTCTTTTTGGGTCTAGGGGCCGCAGACAGTTTGTCAGACCACCCCCAAACACTTAATTCAAGCCACAGTACACTGTGAAGACAGTGAAGCATGATTGCGCAAGCATTATGATATGGGGATGTTTCTCATACTACGTGTTGAGCCTATTTATCGCATTCCAGGGATCATGGATCAGTTTGAGTACATTAAAATATTTAAAGAGGTCATGTTGTCATATGCCGAAGAGGAAATGCCCTTGAAATGGGTGTTTCAACAAGACAACAACCTCAAACACACCAGTAAGCAAGCAGCATCTTGGTTCCAGACCAAAAAGATTAACATTATGGAGTGGCCAGCCCAATCTCCAGACCTTAATAGAAAACTTGTGGGGTGACATTAGAAATGCTGTTTCTGAGGCAAAACCAAGAAATGCAGAGGAATTGTGGTCTGTAGTGCAATCGTCCTGGGCTGGAATACCTGTTCTCAGGTGCCAGAAGTTGGTCAACTCCATGCAACAAAGATGTGAAGCAGTTCTCAGAAACCATGGCTATACAACTAAATATTAGTTCAGTCATTCACAAGAAAGCTAAATCTTCACACATTTTTCAGTTTATACTGTAAATGTTTGACTTTGTAAAGACAAATGCAGACACTGCTATTTTTTTGAACAGCCTAATATTCCTTTTTCTTCACTTTCTGTAAAGTAATAACACATTTGATTCATTTGATACATTTTTCTTCATGCTTTGATTTAGACTAGAATGTGCAGTGTACCCAATGCATTTGTGTGTATTGAAATAAAAGTTAGTATAAGGATTTTGAGCTTTACTCACTTTTTTAAACACACTGCTATTATTTTGAATAATTTATTGCTATTGTGTTAATAATATGTAATCATGTAATCAATAGAAAAGAAACTGTAGTCTGATTACGACGTATGCATCATGGTACTCATGCAGTTGAAGGCTGACACGGAAGAGAAGAAATTGTTGAATAAAGTCATAATTTTTTATTTCTTTGCACACAACAAGTATTCCCGTAGCTTCATAAAATTAAGGTTCAACCACTGATGTCACATACACTATTTTAACAATGTCCTTACTACCTTTCTGGGCCTTGAACGTGGTTGCATTGCGTCTATGCAGGGTCAGAAAGCTCTCGGATTTAATCAAAAATATCTTAATTTGTGTTCTGAAGATGAACAAAGGTCTTACAGGTTTGGAACAACACAAGGGTAAGTACTTAATGACAGAATTTTCATTTTGAGGTGAACTAACTCTTTAAAATTTTTCTGAATGGCTTACTTCTACATTAAACTGGGAAATAAATGAAGGTTGGAACATTTGGTGCGAACATTATTGGTTCTGGAGTGAATGACTGCAGAGAAAATGGTGGAATAAGTAGCAGACCCACACCACTTTCAGTCCAGTTGTGCTTATGTTGCTTCTTAATCAAGGGACTGCAGCAGGTAAAAAATGATGGTGAGGTGGAGATTCGTGAGAGGTAAAGGGGGAAAAAAGGAAGCAGTAGAGCTTGTTTGAGAGTGAACTTCAGCAGGCTGACTCTGCAGGGAGAATTGTGCTTGCAATCATAAGGAAATAAGATATGTACTGCACCAGATGATGGGGGCCAGAACCGAGGGTGGATAATGACGGAGGAAAGACAAGCATGTGTTATGCTACAAGTGACTTTGGTGAGAGCTGAGTATATGAGGAAAAGAAAAGCGAGTGGTTGTGCAGCAAGCACAATGGCAGTAAATGACCAGAAGGAAAGTCTGGCCAATACTTGAACAATGCATGAACCATCGGTGACAAATGCCAACAGGTAGAAAACGAGATCTGACTGCTATACCAAATTAGCGGTAGATAGAATAATAATAGATAATATTGTTGAGAATTATTGAGATATAACAGTTGAGCGGCTGTTCCTCGAGTGAAATGACTTGTGCTGATTTGCTGATGCACAGGGAAAACTGCTTTGTAATGGTATAAACCAAATGTTGATTAGATTTGGTCTATAATTTATTTGGATGGGCACACAGGCTTAGATCCCAACTGAAAAGTTTTTGCTTGATTGGATGAGTGACCTTACAGATTGAATTTTCAAGGGGCTGTACAGCTCGCATGATTTTTACAACAATATTGTTCAGGACTGATTGTCATCGAGATGAATATGGCTAAATATAAACCTGTTAAATATGAACTTATAAGACTTAAGGCTCAGAAAGGTTCTTTGGGAAATGATGTAATTAGAAACCATGTCAGAATATGAAGAGAAGGTGAAATTAATTATTCCTGAGCAACCTGTTGTATTGGGTTAAAAATATCAGAGTTTCTCTGAAATTATTTCTGGAAGTTTTTTAGGGAGGTTCAGGCGAGCTAATGGAAGTGAGAAGGTAAAAACAAGCACATGCAGTTGTTAAATTGTTTAGGATAGTATGGAATTGGATAGTTTTGGTGGGTCAAAAAAGGGTCAGCTTATATCATGCCCTGCTTTTTAAACACAATGCGAGTTGTGGTGTCAGTATCTTGAAAGAGAATTTTACAGTGACTAAACCAGAAATGGCATGTATATACAATCTATACCTGTTCCATACAGAGTGTGTGTGCATGAATGATCAAGTAGATGAGATACTCAAAAAAAGAAAGAGGGAGGGAAAATGAGAGAGAACATACACATTGTGGATACAGAGACGATGGACTGTGCAGCTGGAAATAGAGACAGGTTACAACCATAATGAGAATCATGCAGAGAGCCTTCTGTTCACAGGATGTGCACAGGCACTTTTCACAAACAGAATACACTTGTGAGAAACATTACATATTTTAGATAAACTATTATTAAACATTAAATAATTTAGCAAGGAAACACATCAAACATCTGCATCCCTGTACCGCATCTGTATTCCAACTTTTTTTAACCAATATCTGAAATGTTGTTAAATGTGTAGCAAAATTTATTTTAATTGCTGAACTAATTTTAATGACCAAAAACATTAGTTCTGTCAGGACCACTATCGTCAAAATGATAGATAC
>NW_015509650.1:21906-22515 GCF_001515645.1 Sinocyclocheilus grahami
AAAAAAAAAAAAAAAAACATCCAACATATTCAGTTTGACTTGAGGTTCACAATCAACATTATCTGAAATTCTGAGGCATCATCTCTCACAGTCCACCAGTTGTTAAAAAGAAAAAAAAAGTCCAGGCCTGATTTTGTACCCTGTTGATGGAAAGTGCCAGCAGTATGTTAAATGCATTTTGTGCCAGGATTTGGGCGGCCAGCAGTAAAGCACGGTGACGTATCTTATCTCTACCGTTATTTCTTAGTGCTCATATTGTAAAAACAGAATCAATTCGGCACAGAAGTCTCGCCCTCATCCATACCTTAACCTCTCTCCCTGTCTCACAGAAGCAGGCTTACAAAAAATGAATTAAACTTTCCTCAGACAGCTTGAAAAGTGCTTTTGTGTTTGTGAATTCATAAATATAAATGGACAGGGATTCTCATGTGCAGGATGGTGGAAGAAACCTTGCTGCTGTGCACTGGTTGTCGCTCAAGTGTGTAATATCTTAAGTGAAGGAGTACCAGGGGAAATATAGACTTCTATGGAGAGTGAGAGCTGCTTGGGAGAACAGGTCAACATATTAGCCTTAATATTGATTACGGCACAAGGGCAAGATGACAATTT
>NW_015509651.1:0-1442 GCF_001515645.1 Sinocyclocheilus grahami
TTTTTTCTCAGAATTGAGAGATTTAAACTTGCAATTGCAAGAAAAACAAAAGTGCAATTCTGAGAAGAAAATTCCAAATTGTGAGATAAAAACTGGCAACTGCAAGAAAAAAATGCTTTTTTATTCCGTGTCGGAAACAGGGAAAAGTCAGAATTACAATGTTTACATCTCGCAATTCTGTTTTTAATTTCTGTCATTGAATAAATAAATTCGCCCCCCCCCAATGTTTTAAATCTCTAATTATGCAAATGTAAACAAAATCGTCTGTTCGGCCCAATTGCTTCAATTTGCAGATTACAGTGTGTTTCTGTAGGTTTGGAAAATTAATTACATTTCAGAGATCTTATAAATATCCTTCACACTTCCAGCATGTGCGATGCCAAGAAGCAGTGTGTGAGTGTGTGCCAGTGATGTGGGTGTTACGGGGCAAAGCTGCTGGGTGTGAACGAGTGTGTGTGTGTGTGTTTGTTTGTGCTGAGCGGCAGAATAAAGTATGAAAGAGGAGCAGGAGTGATGAACAACGGGACACGTAGGAGTTCCTGATGAGAGACACGGATGGAGAGGTTGAGAGAGGAAAGGAGCGAGGATGGAGGAGAGGAGGTGTGATTGAACACAGAGATGGAAGCCAAGACAAGAGAAAACAAGAGAAAACCTAATAAAAGCTGAGAAAGAAGAGAGATCATGAAGGTTGAGAAAAGAAGAGATGAGAAGAGACAAGAGAATGAGCATTAAGACTAAATGAGAAGCAAAGAGGAAAAAAGATGAGACAACGAGACAAACAGAAGAGACGGGACAAATGAAATGAGGCCAAATGAGAAGACAGATGAGACGATGTAAGAAAAGATGACATGAGATAATGTAAAGTGAGAAAGAATGAGAGACAAGAAGAGATCAGTGGAGACAAAAGAAGAGAAGAGAAAAGGATGAGAAGTTAGAAAAGACAAAACAGAGAGGAGTTTTTGGGGGAAACGGAAAGGTCGTAAAGAGGCAGAGCAGGAAGGCTGGAAGCAAGCTCTGATGGAGGAGGGGTGACGATGTCTAAATGTGGATGTCACAGGACACCCGAGACACAGCTGAGAGAGAGGGATTCCTGAGGAGCAAAGTGAGAGACACAACAGGAGCTTCAGCTCCAACAGGCTCAGTCATCCCCTCATGAGCTTTCTGATACAACATGCACACCTCACAAACAGCCATAATGGCCAAACACACATAAAAGCCATCCCTAAAATGAACCAAAACACAAAAGCACTAATAAGCAGCCAATAATGTAACCCTGAGCCTTTAAATAACAGCCCTCAGTGAGTGCACGCAGCTGCCACTTCCACTCCGTTAAGGAAATCCATTTCCCAGCGTCCACCTGTTACCAGCATGAGTGTGTGTGTGTGTGTGGGGGGGGTTATCAGCATGAGAGGAGATGTCTGTCTTCTCCAAACCCCACCGGA
>NW_015509651.1:7503-8556 GCF_001515645.1 Sinocyclocheilus grahami
AAAAAAAAAAAAAAATAGCATACACAATGTCAGAGTAATACAAGTAATTGTATTAGTAAAATGATCCCTTTTATATGTTTTATATGTTTGACTCTTCACATACTGTAAATAAATCCAGTTATATGAGAGGTCGTTACATACCACAGCACAAAACACATCCCACTTCACAAAAATCTCACAATTCTGAGTGTCTAAAATATTATCTTAAATATAGGGGTCATTCTCAGAAAATGCATAAAATATTTTAGAGAAAAAAAACAAATGATATTTAAGTATTCATAGGACTCAGGAGATATGCATGTATAAGAAGTTATAAATAAATAAAAGATTATTGAAAAACAAAACACTAAGTCTTTCTATGTCAAAATTTCATGTTTAATTCAATGCATTACTTGCCATTTCTTTAATTTAAAGAAATTACAATTATTTCTGTAATTTACTAGTGCAATATCTAAATGAAAATTGTTTGCACACTAAATTTGTTTTAGCGCAGGCAGTGAAAGCTTGATATTTTCATGTCAACCTACATCCAATTTAGGCAAAAGTCATTCACAAAAATTCAAATGATATAAAATCCATTAAAATGTAGTAGTGACGAATGGGGATATGCAAATTGGCTCATATTTCCCTGAAAACACATTTAAAAATAAAATAGTTTTGCTAAATGTCCTGTAAATCATATTAAGAAAATGACTAATTGTGCAAAGTCGAGTCAAACGGATTTCTACGCAAATGTCGACAATCTAAATCTGATCTCAACGCAAAGTGTGCCAATGAATTTTGGCATTGAGAACGACTGCCATGTCCTCTTGATATCTAAGCCTTGACCAATAGATCAGTTCACACTCAGAAGCAACGGAAACATTGTAACTCAACTCAGCGACAGAAGTAGAAGCGGCCCTCACAAAAAATGACTGGCAGAAAGAAGCGACTTCACACCACAGAGAACAGACGTCAACTTAATTTGATCAGCGATGACTTTTCCCTCATGAATAACCGTTTGTTAGCAAATAAGGATCTTGAGCAGACTTGTGTAAAGGGTATTTATATCTC
>NW_015509651.1:9242-10294 GCF_001515645.1 Sinocyclocheilus grahami
TTTTTTGATTTGGGAGATTTCCAATATCTCTATACTCCTCTAGGTGGCAGCACTAAGACTCTATCCACTGATTTATTATTTCTGTCATAGATACTAAAGCAGCCATTAGGCTAGCGGGCAGCATGATATCAGTTATTTTAAGCCAGATTGTGAGAGAATTTAAACTCAGAATTTACTAGTCAACAGCACAGCGGTGCTCAGAAACGATTTATCTATTTTCTGCTGCCTTTTGACAGATATCAGATGAAACAGGATGTTGACAATCACTTTATTACTGGTACTTCTGTGTAAGAGCACAGTGGAGCTAGAACAGGTGCAGAACCTCCACCCCCAAGCAACCCCCATATTCGTTTCATTGCAAAATGATGCACTTTCTATATTTACGCTGTGATATCAGCTCCTTATGCTGATCTTACATGCCTGAGGATGTTTAAAGACCCTCTGTTCTCAAGTCTGAAACCCATCTAACAGCCTGATTTGAAGCCTTTTATCACTGCAACAAGATCAAGTTAAGAACTTATATTAGCTTAGCTTCATGCAATCAATTGGCATGAACTCAATTGTCTTTAACATTTGAAAAATTAGTAAAAAGCGTCACATAGATCATCCAGGTGGCGCTAGGGGGGCCCATGAGAAATATCACTCCATAACCATTTTGCTTAAACAAATGGAAAAAAGTGACTAGCCTCTTAAACTTCACCTTTTCTTTTTTTTAGTTGAGAAGCGGGAGGTATGATGCATGTAAAATCTATGGTTTACATCATAGGAGGTGATGGCTATGGAACACCACCGTGTGCATCTTAAAAATTTGCGCCATTAAAATAGTGACAATTGACATGGTGCCGTTTTTTGCTAGCTATCACATACAGAGGGAGCAACTGCATAGGCAAAGGAGCTCAGAAAAGGTCTTAAGAATGGAGGGAACGAGGGAGCAGCACGGGAGATGGGGCGGCAAGGTTCAGGAGTATTTTTAGGACATGTTTATTCACAGACTGAAATGAACCCTCCTTGCACTTCTCTTGCTCTCACACCATCTGTTGAAGTCTTTCAGC
>NW_015509651.1:11114-14478 GCF_001515645.1 Sinocyclocheilus grahami
AGTCGCTACAGCCAGTCTTACTATAGTAAAAGCGCTATCCTTACTATGGTAAATGAAAAGGAGAAAAAAATACAGGATTTCATTAAAGCAGTTTGAGTAGTTTTAGTTTCGTTATTTTTTGACCATATTGTAATAAATACTGTAGTGACTATACAGAATTTTAGCTAAAGGTTACTACAGGAAATGTATGTAATTGGGTAAATCAGCCATTGAGCCATCTCATTTACTCAAACTACAACACGTATAACTACTATTTGCATACAGTGATACAAACTGTATAAAAAAAACTTTAAGAATTGTTATTTTTAGTTATCGAAATGATAACTAGTAACCATTGAATTTTGGTGGAATCTTGCCAAGTAATAACACAAATGCAAAAAAACCCCCAAAAATAAATAAATCTTGCCCCCTCAAAGTGACTTGATTGTGTGGCAGTGATGTTCAGCACAGTCATACGAACATACCTTTCTCTGCTGTTTCTCCCAGGCAGGGTCCAGCAGAAGGTCCCTGTCCCAGTCATCCTCCTGAGTCATGTAGTCTTCCGTAGACATCATGTAGGTGTTATACTGCACCTGCGTCTCAATAACAGTCGTCATCTTTTACACTTTTCCCTCTAACTCTTAATATTAGAATTTACGTGCCTTGCACTCTAGATCGTGAACTCTAAATCCTGTCCGTGCGTTAGAGGAGAACACCCGCTCACGCTGTACGTTTATGACTGTGGAGGAAGAGGCCAGACTCCACTCGTCCGAGGTGCCTTTGTGGAGGTGCGAGCAGAACTTCTGCTGCCCAGTGCTCCTGTCCTGGTCAAAAGTAGTACACGTGACTGCACCCCAATAAATAAGAGATCTGGTTGTGTGGGTGTTGGGTTATGCTACCTAAAAGGTGTGAGAGGCGGGTCACACTGTGCACTGGGGCCAATAATTGGTAGCTCTTTTAGTGTAGGGCAGGGAATTATCTCATACACGCCTCCTGGTGCCCTCCACTTTGCTAACACCTGTTGTCCTTGGCAGTAGTCTATATCTACTTACCCAAGCAGCAGTTCTGGGGCCAGTTGAAACAACAACCAGCTGACTGCTATGGATTGAAAATAGGTGCACAAGCAGATCCCAGGCCTGTTAAAATCCCTGACTGTCTCCCTCTTAATAAATAGTAATGCCTGTAACATCTCTATTCATGCCATGCTTACTACACACAATAGTGCTTATTTTATATTTAAAACAAATAGAGACAAGTCTGTTACAAGAAAGATAGAAGACCCATTTCAAGAAAAAAAAAGTCTTATGGAAAAATGTAAAATAATATTTAAGAATACAACTAAGAGATTGAGTGTATGCAATCATTTACTTATTAAAAAAAGAAAATTAAATAATTCTTACATGTAAATGAGCACAACATAGCGTATTCTGTCATAGTTCTAGTTTATTGCAGTAAGCATGCGATGCCAAACAGTGTTCATGCAGAAGCTGGTGTAGGAGAGTACACTTTACCAGTCGCAAGGTTTTTGCAATATACACACATTAACAAAGCATGCATATATTCATTAGAAGGTGATAAAAACATTACGACCAGCTCACATCCTATCTCCTGCAAATTATTCTCGTTTCATACATGAATTATAAAAAATTATGCACTTTGACTTTCAAAAGTACTGGAGTAGGCTTTTCACTCAGTAGGGGATATCCTTATAAAGAATCAGAGAGGGGACAAAAAAGAACAATTAAAAACAAAATAGACGTTTTCTAAATATAATAGGATTCAAACAAGAGAGGTTGTGTTATTGTTATTGTCCAGTTTAAACAAGAAGGTCGACGATATCTAGAGTGGAAGTGGACAGAAAGGGCGTATCATCTAGATTCAAAGAGACTTAAGCTGGAAGAGCAAGTCTGAGAAGGAGGTAAGTGATTTGTTTACGAACCAAGAACCATGTTTAAGAACCAAAATTCTGTATAGAAGGCTCTTCTCAAAAACCAGTGATAACTATCTGCCGCAGACACCTGTCATCATTAACAGATGCTACGAACATCATGGAAATCAGTCAACCGCAAATATCTGCAAGCCAAAGATCTTAATACCACTAGCATTGGGAGTACCAGCTACTACTCTGTCTCTGGCATAAGAGACATCTTATTTCAGGTAACAGACATTGCTTTTCCTCCAGAATAAGATCTAAAACTCAGGTCATCTTGTCCTTTTTCCCTCATTCCTACAGGCAAAGTTAAACAGACACTATAGACAAGAAGCAATGCAGATGTGTGTGACAATGTATGGGAAGATGCTACATCATCATCATCAGAGAAAATCAAGAACAACAGCACCTTCTAGTGAAAAAAGCCCCACTTCACTACCATGCTCCCTCTGGAGGAAAGGTCCTGTAAGTATCCCTCCGGCAGCTCAGGTTCAGCAGTCTTTTTTTTCCCCAGCTGAAGCGGCTTGTTTTCTAGGACATTCCTCTACCGGCTATGTGATTTAACCAGGTAGGCGATCTAAATCTGTGCCACCTACTTATACATTCAGCTATTTCAAACACAAACATTATAACACACTCTCATTTGAACGGGTAACACAAGGTAGCTTTCAGATTAACTCCTAAAATAGAATGTCTTTTCATCTGACAAACAAAAACCAAATTTGGTAACTGTTTGGTATGACTATAACTAAGCTTATGCTCAAGAATTTTTGTCAATTTAGAAAACAAAAGCATACGTTTATGATAAGAATGCTTTGTTGGTTTACGGCGTAACAGTGCATCACAGTCAAGCACTGCTTGATAAGGGTTTCCAGTGTCACGGAGCCCAAATGAGAGTCTTGCGAATAAAATGTTGGCCAGTGTCTCAGGTCCAGTCACAGAGCTTTTGCAGATGCGTTCAAGCAGTGGTTAACACTGAACAAACGTAACAACTAGCACTGGGGATGCGACGAGGGCGGCGGTGAGCTGGGCGTTAACGGCGAGCAGACTCGAGGAAGCCTGGGGGCAAGGGTTAAATCAAATAAACAAACAAAAAAAAGGCACATGGAGAGGGGGGGCCAGGTGAGGTCGACGATACTGATGCACAATCACTCACCTTTATCGGTCACCCTTGCAAACTTGTTTTAACACTCATTTATGCAGTCTTTCAATCACTGACCAGCAATCCCACTCATTCAATTGCTTACGGACACATCACCACCACACTCTCTCCGAAGCTAAACCAACACATCAGTTATAGGAGCACCAAGCACCCACCCATTACCGAGACACACTAACCACAGAAGCAGTAAACGGTCACCCCGCCGCCCCTCTTTTGGCAGTGACAGAGTAGCATAATACTGGTGTTTAGAGAACCAATTGGCTATGGCAGTGGTGACGAGAAGTGAGGAATCT
>NW_015509652.1:0-1386 GCF_001515645.1 Sinocyclocheilus grahami
TAAAAGTAAAAATAAAATGAAAACTGAAAATAAAAGCTGATTTAATATATGAATAAACACCATATATAATATACTTCATGTACTATATATAACAGTATATAAACAATACTAACACTGTGCTGAAGTTGACAACCCTATTGATATAGCAGAACCAACATTGACTGCACACTAACCAAGTTATGAAACTATTAGAGTCAGTGGCATATGGTAATGATCACAAAAAACACAGCAGCCTCATATCCAATGTGACAAAAAAGATAAATGCTCCAAAGGAGCGTGTAAACACAGTAGCTCTGTAATTTATCACAGTGTTGTTTTGATGTTTTGATTTCAGTCGTATTTCGGGGTCAAAGTGAGAGGCGAGACTGAAGTGGGGCGCCCTGATGAGAGAGATCGGGTGAACTGATTAGCCCGAGTGCTCTGTTTCACAACCCTCCATCACAGGCAAATCAGTGTAACTGAGATCTCTGTCCAAAAACCTGATGGCCTAAACACCTCGGCTGATTCTGATTGGAGCGCTGCTGGCAGGACTGAGAGGGGACAGCAGGAGTGGCCGGTTACCTTAGCAATGGGCCCAAATTAGAGTGGCTTTCTCATATTGTACTGCTGGGTACATCGCAGCAAGTGTATAGAAACAGGAGGGAGAGATAGAGAGAGTGGAGAGGTGATTATGAACAACCCTTGTCTTTTAATTAAATTAAATATTCCTGTTATTTACTTTATCAGCTAGTTTTCCTCAGTCATGCGTTCAGTGGCTGCTCTGAGGACCATCTGTGTGACCCTCCATCCACAACAATCAGATTCCTTTTACCTGCAAGGAGAAAAATAATTACTTGACCCAATTACTCTAACAATTGGGTCAGCCAATTATTTTTGACTGGTAATTTGTCACTGCATGTACTGTTAAACATAACTTCATCTTACATTTTCCTTACAGATTTTTTCAGTAACACGGACGAAAAAATCTCAATGTAAGTGTGGGAACGAAAACAGTTTATAAACGTATCAAAAATATTTTGTCACAAACTTTCTCAGGTCTTTAAGCATTGAAAGAAGCCATGTGTTACTTTTATTGAAGATGGGTTTTGAAAAAAATATCTGGGTTATTTTTGAAATGCTGGTTTTTGAAGTTCAGAATCCATCATGGGGGAGCTACATTTTCCCCCGGATACGTGGAACAGAAGCCTATAAGTCAATAATTCCTGGGGAGCATTATCAAAAGTAGAGAAACAGGCGACAGGAATACAGAACAGCTATTGACAAAGGTCAGCACAGTCAGCAGGACCGACATTCGACACAAACCGATTCCTCTACACTTATGGTGGAGACCAACATCAGGAATTCAGACAAACAACTTTTTCAAATACAGGCTACTTTTTTCCTCTC
>NW_015509652.1:6868-7447 GCF_001515645.1 Sinocyclocheilus grahami
GATAAATGATGGATGACCTGCTATATTTCAAGAGAAGAGATATTACTTTGATATCTGAGACCATGCAACACAAATCATTTAAATAATGTAATTTTGGGTCCGTTCTTTCTGAGGAAATATTTTACAGAGGAAGTTTTTTGTGTTGGTTGTTACACGGGGTGAATTGTAAGAATGTAAGTTTAACCACTGAAAGTAGAAATCAGGTACAGTCTGAGCCACAGCCTTGTAGGCAACGCTCTGACATGTCACAGAGTAACACTTCAGGCGACCCAAGTTCAAGTCCAAAATCAAGATCCTTTCTTAATCTGGTTTCCCTCCATTTCATTTCTATCATTTGCTCTCTCTACTTGATTGCCTTTTTCAAAAAGGCAAAGAAAATGGAAGGAGGACAATATACGCCCACTATTTACTGACTATTTATCATTTATATATCATCACAAATTGAATTTCACATGGGATATATTCTAATTAGATGCATGTTAAATAACTGAACACATGTCATGTGAATAAGCAGATACTCTTTTAATTTGATATGTATCTGTGACGGGGCTGACGAGACGTGAGACGTGTGGATCCATC
>NW_015509652.1:8674-9968 GCF_001515645.1 Sinocyclocheilus grahami
TGAATGTAATTTTTTGTGAAATCTTATTCCATTTACTGGTGAATGTTCCTCTTTACATGTATTTGTGGTTGATAATCTGTTTATCTGTAAATATGAAATGATACATTTCAGTGTGTTCCTCACAAAAAGGTGTTATGTTGCTTAAGAAAACTTGGGATTTTGTGCCTAAGTGATAAGGACACTTTTACATATTTTTTTGTCCTTTCGGAGTTTGACAGTATACAGTAAATCACCATCCACTTTGTTGTATGTAAAACAGAAGGTTGGTCATTTTGTGTTCTGTCTTTCACAGAAGAAAACAGATCGGAATAACATGCGGATGAGTAAATGATGACAGAATTTTCATTTTCTGTGTCCTATTCCTTTAACATTTGATGAGAAAATGTATGCATGTCGCATTTGGCATTTTCATTGACGTAAATTTATTTCCTCACACAGAGCAACAACCTTGAGACAGTTAAGAGATTATACAAACAGTATTCTGCTATTACAAAACCCTCACAAGGTGAAAATGGCAACGCACACTGTTACATGAACTCACACATGCACAATCCTATATCTCCTTTGTGTTGACAGCTGTACTGATGAAAGGAGTACTGGGAGTGTTCATCAGTCATCCACTGTCCAGGACGACAGATTTCCTCAAGATGTCAATATCCCCAGCTACTGACAACAGCAACCATCTGTCATAGTGAGCATTTATCCACTCCTGCTGTCAAACACATCTAAAGCTATTCAAGACATAAAAACAAGGACAAGAACAATATCAGCTTGCCTCTGTTTACTCAGTTGTGCATGTGAATCTGAGGACTCTGTGCAGACCAAAAATGTCCTGCTGAAGACAGTCACTCACTAAGGATATAATATATAAAGAGCTGGCTGAATAGTTCTAATTCTTAGGAAGACCATTTCACATTTCTTGATTCTACTGTACCTTAAAGTAGGGGTGCTCTGATTGATCTCTAAAAAGGCCGATCTCAAAAAAACGATCTCAAGCTGATGACATTGCCGTGAGAGGTTTGGCACGACATGCAGCGGCACCGTGTCAGTCTCTGTCCGGCGCGGGTGAAATAATTATAATGCTGAAGGTTAGGTAATACGCTAATATGCTCAAAATACACAAATGGCTTCAAATCACCACACATCGCGTCTGTCTATAAGTGAGCTGCACGCTGCACAGTTGACACAAGAATTGTCACTTGCACAATCGAGGCAGTGTCACATCATCACTAAAGTTTATAAAAAAAATTTTTTTTTTAAATTCTTGCCAGTGTTTAACCATTTAGCGCTCGTG